>NC_054699.1:7992558-8023976 GCF_016097555.1 Gigantopelta aegis
ATCAGCCATATATTAGGGGATATGCAGCTGGTTTATATAAGGGAATATGCAGCTGGTTTATATCAGCCATATATTAGGGGATATGCAGCTGGTTTATATCAGCCATATATAAGGGGATATGCAGCTGGTTTATATCAGCCATATATAAGGGGATATGCAGCTGGTTTATATCAGCCATATATAAGGGGATATGCAGCTGGTTTATATCAGCCATATATAAGGGGATATGCAGCTGGTTTATATCAGCCATATATTAGGGGATATGCAGCTGGTTTATATCAGCCATATATTAGGGGATATGCAGCTGGTTTATATCAGCCATATATAAGGGGATATGCAGCTGGTTTATATCAGCCATATATAAGGGGATATGCAGCTGGTTTATATCAGCCATATATAAGGGGATATGCAGCTGGTTTATATCAGCCATATATAAGGGGATATGCAGCTGGTTTATATCAGCCATATATAAGGGGATATGCAGCTGGTTTATATCAGCCATATATTAGGGGATAGGCAGCTGGTTTATATCAGCCATATATTATGGGATAGGCAGCCGGTTTATATCAGCCATATATAAGGGGATAGGCAGCCGGTTTATATCAGCCATATATAAGGGGATATGCAGCTGGTTTATATCAGCCATATATAAGGGGATATGCAGCTGGTTTATATCAGCCATATATAAGGGGATATGCAGCCGGTTTATATCAGCCATATATAAGGGGATATGCAGCTGGTTTATATCAGCCATATATAAGGGGATATGCAGCTGGTTTATATCAGCCATATATAAGGGGATATGCAGCTGGTTTATATCAGCCATATATAAGGGGATATGCAGCTGGTTTATATCAGCCATATATAAGGGGATATGCAGCTGGTTTATATCAGCCATATATAAGGGGATATGCAGCTGGTTTATATCAGCCATATATAAGGGGATATGCAGCTGGTTTATATCAGCCATATATAAGGGGATATGCAGCACCATATGGTTTATATCAGCCATATATAAGGGGATATGCAGCTGGTTTATATCAGCCATGTTATAAATAAAAACATTTGTTTTGAAAATAATCATTTTCTAAAACTGATATCTTGTGGACTTAAGTATCAAGTTTTGTAAAACCACTCTTGATTACTTTGTAGCGTAAGTAGGCTATCTTGATTACTTTGTAGCGTAAGTAGGCTATCTTGATTACTTTGTAGCGCAAGTAGGCTATCTTGATTACTTTGTAGCGCAAGTAGGCTATCTTGATTACTTTGTAGCGCAAGTAGGCTATCTTGATTACTTTGTAGCATAAGTAGGCTATCTTGGACCGGCCTTGGTGGTGTTGTGTTTAAGCCATCGGATATAAGGCTGGTAGGTACTGGGTTCGCAGCCCGGCTGGTACCGGCTCCCACCCACAGCAAGTTTTAACGACTCAGTGGGTAGATGTAAGGCCACTACACCCTCTTTTCTCTTACTAACCGCTAACAATTAACCCACTGTTCTGGACAGACAGCTCAGATAGGTGAAGTGTGTGCCCAGGACAGTGCGCTTGAACCTTAATTCGATATAAGCATGAATATAAGTAGAAATGAAATGTATATATTGTAGAGAGATGAGAAAGTGATAAAAGAGAAAGAGGCAGACCTGATAATACCCGAGAATTCAAAGAGTTCAGCAAGAAGAAAACCGAGATATGCCATCGTGTATATAACAAGTGGTTGTAGTACTGAAACAAAATATAATACAACAACAAACATTATCATCATCATCTTATAATGTATATCACATATATTAAATACTAGAAGAAAGCCGAGATATGCCATCGTGTATATAACAAGTGGTTGTAGTACTGAAATAAAATATAACACAACAAGAAACATTATCATCATCATCTTATAATGTATATCATATATATTAAATACTAGAAGAAAGCCGAGATATGCCATCGTGTATATAACAAGTGGTTGTAGTACTGAAATCAACAACAGAATATAATACAACAAGAAAACATCATCATCATCATCTTATAATGTATATCATATATATTACTACTCAAAAGAATTTAAGGGTAAAAAATTTATAACCAAATAAGTTTCAGAGTGTATTAGGTTGATGATGTAAACTACACCAAATTTTTTATTTATTGTTCCATATTTACAAAAAACCACAAATAAACGTCACTGTATACAAGAAAGTCACATGACATGCTGTCAAAGTTGAAGGTTGTCAAACATGGATTTTACACATTAGAACATTCGTTTAATAGTGTGTGAATCCACCCCTGGCGCGAATACACTCGACACATCGTTGCCTCATGCTGTTGATCAGACGTCTGAAGAACTCTTGGGGAATGGTCTGCCACTCTGCCATAAGAAGTTGACCCAGATCATGAAGGTTGGCCGGAGGGGCATGGTTATCCCGAACTCTCCTGTCTAATTCGTCCCAGGCGTTCTCTATTGGGGCCAAGTCAGGCGAATATGCTGGCCAATCCATCCTGGCGATACCTTGTTGTCTGAGAAAGTCCGTTACCACCCTGGCGCGGTGGGGTCTGGCATTGTCATCCTGCAAAACTGACCCGCCGCCAATCTGCTGAAGGCCTGGGAGAACCAACGGCCGGATAATCTCATTCAGATAGCGGATTCCATTCAGATTGCCATCCACCACATAGAGGGGGGTCCTGTGGTGGATAGAGATGCCGCCCCACACCATGACGCTGCCACCACCGAACCGATGACGTTGTCTAACGTTAACATCAGCGAAGCGCTCCCCAGGACGTCTGTAGACACGAACCAGACCGTCGTTGAACTGGAGACTAAACCTGGACTCATCAGTGAACATCACTCGACCCCACTGAACACGTTGCCACCGCAGATGAAGCGTGCACCAGTGACGTCTGGCCGTTCTGTGACGTGGTAGGAGTGGTGGTCGAACAGCCTGGCGACGGCAGCGTAGATTATTGGCTCTCAGACGATTGCGTATGGTTTGATCAGACACTCGAGTTCCAGTCGCAGTCCGCAGATTGTCACGTAATCGGCGTGCAGTGGTTGTGCATTGACGTAGAGCCATATTGGTGATGTAGCGGTCCTCTCTATTTGTAGTGCTTAGGGGTCTTCCCGAACGTGGACGATTTCGAACAGAATTCGTTGCTTGGTACCGTTGCCACAGTCGGCCAACGACACTCTGATTGACACCAAGTCTCAGAGCAACATTTCTTTGCGTATTGCCATCCTGAAGCCAAGCAATAGCCCTTCCTCGATCTTCGATAGTCAGTTGAAGTCGTACCATTGTCGAATTTGGAGTGTGCACCGTACACGAACGCAAGCTCCAATTATACGGAAATTCAGCATTGGGAACATGGAATACACGTGCAAAGCGTGCAAATGAAGCGCTTTGTGAAAAAGCAAGTTATGGGCATTTAGCAGACCTTTCGCTTTCGCCCTAATTTACGTGCAAATGTAAGCATGTTTTCGCCATTAGAACTAGTCGACAGTGTCAATGACAGTGGATTTTAATTCATTTATGGGTTGCTTAGACCCACTTTCGTCAAAATGGAACAATACCATGCGTGACATTATGGTCTAGCTAATATAATTGACATTCAGAAAATAATGTCGAAAATATCGTCTGACCCTTAAATTCTTTTGAGTAGTATATATTAAATACTAGAAGAAAACCGATATATGCCATCGTGTATATAACAAGTGGTTGTAGTACTGAAATCAACAACAAAATATAATACAACAAGAAACATTATCATTATCACCATACAGTGTATATCACATACAATGTATCTTTATTACTAGAAGAAAACCGAAATATACCATCGTGTAAATAACAAGAGGTTGTATAGTACTGAAATCAACAACAAATACAATAAGAAACATTTTCAACATCAATATACATGTATATCACATATCTTTAATACTAGAAGAAAACCGAAATATACCATCGTGTAAATAACAAGAGGTTGTATAGTACTGAAATCAATAACAAATACAATAAGAAACATTTTCATCATCAATATACAATGTGTATCGTACATATCTTAAACGTCTACATTTATCAAAAACGTAATTTACTATTGTTTGGTATCTACGTATACCTTTTACAATATATATGAAATATCAATAAAATAAATAAATAATTTTTTACCCATTTTTAATATATTCGCAATAAAAAGTCATGTTTTTCCCCATCGCTTGTCAAAAAGCCTCTGAACTCCAAGAGTCAAGTCACGTGACCCCGTGATGCGTTAACCGGCATAACATGAATGCGTAATTTGCAGCTCGGAGACAAAAACAAAGCCCGAATGTTAATGCCGAGGTGTACATTGTTCATATTTGGCACAAAGATACACCTCAACACGATACATTTATGTTTTTAATAAATGTATGAAAAATATTTTTTTGAAAAAAATCGCATTTTTCATGTTCGGGCTGTACATAACGATATCACAAACATCGCCCGAAGACAAAAACAGACAGGCCTACTGAATGTTAATGCAATTTTTTCAAAAAAAAATAATTCCTACATTTATTGTTTTAACATATACAGTCAGACCTCGTTACAATGACCATCGTTACTGCGACATTTACACCATCCGACCACAGGGAACAAACGTACACCAGTGTTATTCTGTTCATTACAATGGAATTCACCTCTTCTGACACCGACAGGGCAAATTAGGAACAAACGTGCATCCGACATTTGAAAACACCTCTTTACAACGACATTACATAATCACAGATACCGTAGCATATTGGCAGTACACACACAACCACTTAGATTCCTTGATCTCGTAGTGAGCAGACTGTGTCACATGCTGTCCGAGCTACCGATGTCTGCGAAATCTGTAGACATGTATTGCTTTTGCAAATAAGCCAATTAAATGATTAACTTCAAACAATAAAATCTTCTATTTTCATATTTTGTAAACGAAATAGGTACGGTACCAATCGTAGATGTCTGTAACCAAGTAATGATTAGACTGACGATGAATGCGCCTACTTTAATATATTTATTGATGTTTTTTAAAAACATATTTAATGTATGTACGTGTATTTGTTGTTTTTAATAATAATTGCAATACATTAATTATTTAAATGCTATCCAGTCATCAGTTAATATTAACTAGTATTTTTTTTTTAACATATATAAATGCATCGTGTTGAGGTGTATCTTTGTGCCAAATATGAGCAAGGTACACCTCGGCATTAACATTAAGACTTTGTTTTTGTCTCCGGGCTACGTCCGGGCTCCGTGCTGCAAATAGGCTGACCGTATTTGGCTCGACAGATCATCGTCGGTGTACTACGGTTCAAACTGATAGGGAAGTACCCCCAACAGATTTTCTCCTTCTTCCTCACCAATCGAGGTAGCATTAGAATAAATAGACAAATGTGACAAGTCCAAAATGTCCAGACTAACGTCCGATAAGAATAAGCTATTTTCCGAAGAATCATTACATGCTGTCACCATGCTAACCTACTAATGAATGAGTGGAATTTACCTGATGCTACGTCACAGGTCAGATGCGGGTCAACTCGACTGGATCAGTGTTTTTTCCCCCCGAGCATTTTACAATTTTTATTAATAATTGGGGTGGTATTTTTGTTTTTTTATGGTTAATAATGTAATCTTTATGTATTTTTTTGTATACTATATTATTAATAATGTGCCATGATTGTGGACCTTAAAACAGTTACAGTTTGTTTTGTTTAATAACACCACTAGAGCACATTGATTTATTAATCATTGGCTATTGTACGTCAAACATTTTGTAATTCTGACATATAGTCTGAAAGGAAATCTGCTACATTTTTTCATTAGTAGCAATTAAGGGATCTTTTATATGCACCATCCCACAGACAGGACAGCACATACAACGTCCTTTGATATACCAGATGTGGTGCACTGGCTGGAACGGGAAATAGCCCAATGGGCCCACAGATGGAGATCAAGCTCTTTACCACTGAGCTACGTCCCCCCCACCCCCCAACACCCCAGCTATTGGATGTCAAACATTTGGTAATTTTGACATGCAGTCTTAGAGAGGAAACCCGCTACATTTTTCCATCAGTAATTTTATATGCACCCTCCCACAGACAGGATAGCACATGGCCTTTATTCACGTGTTATTTAACATCTCATATGGCATGTGTGTTATCAGTTTGACATGTGATGTGACTGGCTGCTCCTAGGTGATGACCCAGTTGCCACAGCCATACTATCCAATGAAATAAGCATGATCGGAATTGATAGCTCTATGACATGTAAGCTAACTTGAAACTGATTGCTGACACATAAGTTAACTGCAAGTGCTGTAAATACATTTTATTTGGAAAAGTAATTTAAATTTGTTTAAAACCTGGTTTTAGAGGTTTAAAAATGTATCTAACTCGCTTTTATTCATTAGATATATTTTTAATTAACTTGTTGTAAGATAAATAGTATCAAACAGCCACTCATGTAGTATTCTCTACATTTGATACTACAATCTTTTACATACACTTTCCAACAGACATACAGCACATACCATGGCTTTTGATATACCAGGCACTGGTTGAGATGGGGGAAATCCAATGGGTCCATTGAGTGAGTTTGATCCAAGGACTTCAGGCAAGCTCTCTTTGGTGAGCTAGATCTCACCCCTCCACCCACCCCCACCCTCTACACTCCCCCAACCCCCTCAAGATACGTACATGTAGTGTCATCTATAGTTGACACTGTACATCAAATATAAACCGTGCTAATTACCTTTGACCTTGCTGGTAAACCGTGTGAGAATTGCCGTACCGGCTCCTGCCAGCACACCGAGAATAAAACCACCGAGACACACGACGATGAACTTAACAACACCCAGAACAATCTGAAAAAGCAGAACTTAGTTTGAAATGAAGAAGGAGGAGGAAATGTTTTATTTAACGACGCACTCATCACATTTCATTTACGGTTATGACGTCGGACATATGATTAACGACCACATTGATATTGAGAGAGGAAACCCGCTGTCGCTACTTCATGGGCTACTCTTTTCGATTAGCAGCAAGGGATCTTTTATATGCACCATCTCATAGACAGGATAGCACATACCATTGCCTTTGATGTACCAGTCGTGGTGCACTGGCTGGAGCGAGAAATAGCCCAATGGGCCCACCGACAGGGATCGATCCCAAACCAACCACACATCAAGTGAGCGCTTTACCACTGGGCTATGGAAAGAAAGAAATGTTTTATTTAACGATGCACTCAACACATTTATTTATGGTTATATGGCGTCAATCATATGGTTAAGGACAACACAGATACTGAGAGAGGAAACCCGCTGTCACCACTTCATGGGTTACTCTTTTTCGATTAGCAGCAAGGGATCTTTAATATGCACCATCCCATAGACCGGGTAGCACATACCACAGCCTTTGATGTACCAGTTGTGGTGCACTGGCTGGAGCGTGAAATAGCTCAATGGGTCCACTGACAGGGATCGATCCCAAACCGATCGCGTGCTTTACCACTGGGCTACAACATGTACATCTCGCCCCTTATTTTAAAATGAATGCAAATATAAAGTAAATGGTGGTGTGCAACCGTAACCTCTGTTAGAGAGAGAGAGAGAGAGAGAGAGAGAGAGAGAGAGAGAGAGAGAGAGAGAGAGAGAGAGAGAGAGAGAGAGAGAGAGAGAGAGAGACAGACACAGACAGACAGACAGACAGACACACACAGAAAGAGAAAGAAACCAAGCAATTATTCCAGTAGCATGAACCATTGCTGGATACACTGATAATCACAAATCCGGACACGTACATGTTCAGGGTGTATGTTCTGCATTGTATTGTAATTCTGCATCACTTTATAGAGGACCACAGTAACACCATCTGAAAATTGAAACAATGACTTACTACAGGGGTTTTGTTTGGTGTTTTTTTCTCAGTTCAAAGTACAAACAATTGCATTTTATTGCCCCACAAAACATCAATGATGTCAGAATTGGGGAGCCCTGATTCATCATTTCACAGCTTAGTAAGGTAAACCTGACTTACTAGTTTTACAAAGGAAAGGAATGTTTGCTTAATGAGTCATCTGAACATTGCTTAAAATTTAAAGCTGCAATCATGAATATGTCTATTTTTTTTACTAACCTTTTACATCAGATCATGCACATTAATTTTCTTAATAAATGTCTTCGAACTGTTGGCTTACTCTGAGGGGAATGTGCAGTTATTGATGTGTATCTTGTGTTACTGATGTGAATGCTGTTATTGATGTTAATAGCATTCACTGTGTTGATGCTGCACGTTGATGTGCATCTTGTGTTACTGATGTGAATGCTATGTTATTGATGTTAATAGCATTCAGTGTTGATGCTCCACGTTGATGTGCATCTTGTGTTATTGATGTGAATGCTATGTTATTGATGTTAATAGCATTCACTGTGTTGATGCTGCACGTTGATGTGTATCTTGTGTTACTGATGGGAATGCTATGTTTTTGATGTTAATAGCATTCACTGTGTTGATGCTGCACATTGATGTGTATCTTGTGTTACTGATGGGAATGCTATGTTTTTGATGTTAATAGCATTCACTGTGTTGATGCTGCACGTTGATGTGCATCTTTTGTTACTGATGGGAATGCTATATTTTTTATGTTAATGGCATTCATGGTGTTGATACTGTATGTTCATGTGTATCTTTTGCTATTGATGGGAATATGTTATTGATGTGAATATCATTCACAGTGTTGATACTGCACATTGATGAGTACAATGTATCTTGTGTTACTGATGGGAAGGAAGGAAATGTTTTATTTAATTACACACTCAACACATTTTATTTACGGTTATATGGTGTCATTACTGATGTGAATGCTATATTCTACTGATGTTAATAGCATTCATGCTATGAATGTGGAACTCACCATTGAGCAATGATTCTCCAAATAAAAGAAAATATAAAACATGGTTGACACCGACTTCAGAAAACACGGCAAGAACCTGCAAAGACAACAGAATAACGATGATGATGATGATGATGATAATGATGATAATAATAATAATATTGATAATGATGATGATGATGATGGTGATGATGATGATGATAATGATGATGGTGATGATGATGATAATGATGATGGTGGTGATGATGATGATGATAATAATATTGATAATGATGATGATGATAATGATAATAATAATAATAATAATATTGATGATGATGACAATGATGATGATAATGGCAACGATGATGATGATAATAATAATATTCATGATGATGATGACAATGATGATGATGACGATGATGATGGTAATCATCATAAGAATAGGAATATCTATAACCAGTTGATTCTCTGTCCCTCTACTTTTCTTTTTCCCGCATTTTATTTATTCTTAGTTAGAAATTTTAATAGGCTCCCAGAAAACATCACATTAATCACCCTTGGGTCCTAAATTATAAAAACAGCAATTGTAAAGTTCTATAGGTTGAGAATTTAGTTGAATTCCATGCTTCTGCTAATTTAAGAGTTTTAGTCGGAAACATAGAATAATTAGATAACACCATTACTACTATAATGATTACGTCCACTGGTCTATATGTTACTACATGTATAAGAAACTCACTGGTACTAAAAATAAAACGTGTAACTATAAAGCTTAATAAGCATTCTGAGAGTACTGTTAAAGTGCTGTTCCAGATGTATGATGTATTGAGCTATATCAATCAAAATATTATTTAATATGATTAGAAAATTATTTTAAAAAATGTAAAAAAATTATATACCGGTATATTTTCCATTTAAAAATATTCCCCTGAAAAACAGAACCAGCTGAATTCGTTTCGTCATGATCTGTGACGTCACGAAGGGAACTCCTTTCGATAGTCAGCGCCATTGTTCATTGCTTCTTTTGTGTTTATTATGGTTAAACGGCGTGTTGGTGGCGGCTGTAGCAATACAAAAACCGATAAATTTAGTCTTCACGCATTTCCTAGTAATGTTGCTGTGAGAAAGCTGTGTGTGAATTTGATTAAAACAACGTGGAAATACTGGACAGGAAGAAAATGCCGGAGACAGTTGCAACAGCAGACACTTTAGTTGCGATTCATCCGAACTGGCTTGTCGGCTTAAGCGAGATATAGGAATACCATGTGTTATGGCTTTTAAAAAAAGATGCCGTACCAACAATTTTACTGCGACACAAAACAAATGACAAGCCGATGCCATCCACACCGAAACGACCTTGGGGTGCATATCATCAATGTCCCAAATTGCGTTATGCTTTCAACTCCGGTCAGTTTGTTTTCTCATGCACGGTTTGTGCAATCATCGAGATCCGATTTGTTGTCATTTGCATCTCGTTCATTTGTGAGATTTTTCTTTACAGTTCGAGAAAATTAAAACAATAAAGTACGGACAAGTAAGTATCTATAGCCTAGTCCGTCCCATCCTACAAAAATGTAGGGGTTTTTTTGTAAAAAAAGAAAGAAAATACATTAAATTAATTTTAATATACCTTTCCAGAGAAAACCTTTTTTCATACTATGGAATGTGCTATAAGTTATTTATTTCTGAGCAGACTGTTTTCACAACTGCACACAAAAAATAGTATTGTTTTGTTATTTCCAAAACACTTACTTTTTTTTTTACGTCAAAATAAAGTGAAATTATTCACACAAAAAAACATCTTCACAGATGGATGGGACGGACTAAGTCGTTTTTGTTTATTTTTTAAAATTAAAATAAGTTATTTATTTCTGAGCAGACTGTTTTCACAACTGCACACAAAAAATAGTATTGTTTTGTTATTTCCAAAACACTTTTACTTTTTTTTTTTACGTCAAACTAAACTGAAATTATTCACAAAAAAACCCATCTTCATAGAGGGATGGGACGGACTAAAAGTCGTTTTTGTTTATTTCTTAAAATTACCGATATCGTGTCCACTTGACTCGTAGAATTCAAGAGTTATTTATCGTCTTTTCTACTACATCACAAGTATTAGAATATACAGTGTAGCAAAATAATTCGCACGAAAAGCTGAAGAACAAAACAAGAATAAAAGTTGTAAATTAGTGGTAAGCTGTCTCCACAACCATTTTCATCGTCATCAGTCAGGCCGGTGGTTCGTCGGAAGATGTTCCAGGTTCAAACTGATAAGGCATTATTTGTTGTGTTGCACAAATATTAGTCCAGTCGTCATTACTACACTATTCATCATCGAAAGAAGAATCGCATGATCAATGAGCTTGGCAGTCGTTGTCGGTCCCACTTTCACTTGCGCTGGAAGTCATCTCGTGGTAGGTTTCAGTGAAGCAAATGTTTTTACCGAGAATTTTACTCGGTTGTTTCCGGCAGTGTTCTACGGGAGTGATGTTTTAATACTTTTATGCGTCATTTTCGTAATTATTGATTTACATATCGGTGTAAAATATTATTGCAATGAATTAAGAAAGCATTTAATTATGGAATTTGAAATTTTAGTGTATGGTCTGGCACAGCACTTTAAAGTAATACATGTCCCCTTCTGGGCCCAATGCATTTCCGTATCTCCTCAATTCAATAGATATTACTCTGAGAAAAATGGGTCAATCACAATGAAAGTTAAACTTGATTATCTATACCAGTACATGTACATACAAAATTTCAGTTTAATATTTTGAGTCATTACAAAAAAATGAAACATTTTAATGTCATAAATTGAAGGGCCATAACTCTATAAAAATGGGTAAATCGCCATTTAAATCAAACTTGATCTGTAACAGTACATGATAAAACCATACACAAAATTTCAGCTGAATATTTTGAGGCACTGTGAAAAAAATGTCCGGAAAACTATATGTAGGACAGACAGACGGATATGAAACCTATAAATTACTCACTGCAACGGGATCCACTGCTACTATTAACGACGAGAAGACAAGAATCTGAACTAGAGACATTGGCATCGGTAACACACCCATAGCACCACTGATGGCCAACCCATACAGAGTGAGACCTAGATAATAAAACATTACATCAGTAAGACTACTCCCTCAGTATGATTAAGAGAGGCAGAGAGAAAGGGAGGGGGAGGAAAGGGAGAGAGAGAGGGAGAGGGAGAGGGAGTGGGAGAGGGAGAGGGAGAGAGAGAGAGAGAGAGAGAGAGAGAGAGAGAGAGAGATAGTGAAGGAGAGATAGTGGAGGGGAGAGAGAGAGAGGGAGGGAGAGATAGTGGAGGAGAGAAAGATAGTGGAGGAGAGAGAGAGAGAGAGAGCGAGCGAGAGAGAGATATAGTGGAGAGAGAGAGAGAGAGAGAGAGCGAGAGAGAGAGAGAGAGAGAGAGAGAGAGAGAGAGAGAGAGAGAGAGAGAGAGAGAGAGAGAGAGAGAGAGTGAAAGAGCGAGAGAGATAGTGGAGAGAGAGTCTCTCTCTCTCCACTATCTCTCTCTCTCAAGAGAGCCCTTTACAACTGGGCTACATCTCGCCCCTTATTTTGAAATGAATGCAAATATGAAGTAAATGGTGGTGTGCACCGTAACCTCTGTTCTATACAGAACGGAGGAGAGCAGGGGGGAGGGAGAGAGAGAGAGAGAGAGAGAGAGAGAGAGAGAGAGAGAGAGAGAGAGAGAGAGAGAGAGAGAGAGAGAGAGAGAGAGAGAGAGAGAGAGAGACAGAGAGAGAGAGAGAGATAGTGAGTGAGAGAGAGAGAGGAGAGAGGAGAGAGAGAAGAGAGAGAGAGAGAGAGAGAGAAAGAGATAGTGAGTGAGAGAGAGAGAGAGAGAGAGAGAGAGAGAGAGATAGTGAGTGAGAGAGAGAGAGAGAGAGAGAGAGAGAGAGAGAGAGAGAGAGAGAGAGAGAGAGAGAGAGAGAGAGAGAGAGAGAGAGAGAGAGAGAGAGAGAGAGAGAGAGAGAGAGAGAGAGAGAGAGAGAGAGAGAGAGAGAGAGAGACAGATAGTGAGAGAGAGAAAGAGTTAGAGGGAGATATGGAGACAGAGAGACATCTAGACAACAACCTAAGCAATTATTCCTAAAGAAGTCATTTGGCATCTGAACCTGATTAATGGACAATGCACACAAAATAAAGTGCGAGTAACAAAAGGAAGAAAAGGACAGTGCTGTTTAAATGATGACTATTTGGCTATTGTAAGAACATGCCATACGCAGCCTTTGATACACCAATCATTGGACATTGACTAGGATGAGCAAATCACTAGAAAAGCACTTGCCTCATGCACATTTGATTTAGGTTCGATCCCCGTCAGTGGATCCATTGGCCTATTTCTTACTTCAACTGGTTTAACACAGACTATGGTATGTACTCTCTTGTCTGTGGGATAATGCATATTAAAGAGTAGCTCATGGCATGGTGACAGCATGTTTCTTCTCTAATTAAGTGTGTGGCATCTGAACATTCCAATAGTATGATTACTGGCTGGAATGAAAAACAGGCGAATTGGCCAGCCTACGTACTGACAGAGATGAATCTACACCCAACCCTATTGGTCATATCAATTAGGTACTTGCCTATAATAATTAGTAGCAAAAACATGATTTTATTAAAACAGTAACTGATTGTATTTTGCATCAGGACACAATGTCATAATTTAGGAAGGTGTGACTGCAGCTTTAGAAATCAACTTTGGCAAAACCTTTAGGCCACCCACCTACCAACAAGTGCTTAGATGTTGCAGGGTGGTGGAGGGTGGGGGGATGTATGTGTGGGGTGTGGGGTGGGGGTGGTGGGATGTGTGTGTGTTCAAATATGAACCTAGTGGACACTTTTGTTTTCCCTGGACACCTATATGAATAGCCTAACAAAGCACTGTAAAACATTGTTTTAGCCTCAACAAGGGGGTGCGGGGTGGGGTGGTATATGACCCCCCCCCCCCCCCCAACCCTCCCAGTCTCTGCCCCTGAAGTGATAATTTGTGAAACTAAAACTGAAACTGAAAGCCATCCATTCATGGTCATTGTTAACACGCCGGCTGCATACATACCCAACATGAAACATGCCAGAACTGTTCCCTATGAAAAGAAACAAATAACAAAATAAATTCATATTTAAATATATATATTTATCCTATAACTTACCCATGATATCCATGTCATAAACCCATGTGTTAAATTTAGTGTACTAACCCGGTTAATAATGGTATGCAAATGTGCAAGGTCTCTAGGTAATGTGTTGCTGTGGATGGGTCATTTGTTTATAAGCCAACAAGACCTGTATACCTGAGCGTAACATTTCACAGATTTAGTTGAAATGCATGACGTCAAACTATTTTGTGCTAATCGTGACGTCATATTACTGTAAAAACTGACTTAAAATGTTATTTTAGAAGTGTTAAATGATAAACAAAATTCACTACTCATGTTTTTTAATATGTAAAATATCAACCTCGTCTAGTTAATCGGTAGACTCGGATGATATTTTCTATATTAAAGAACACTCGTGATGAATCTCCCCCCCCCCCCCCTTCTCTCTCTCTCTCTCTCTCTCCTCTCTCTCTCTATATATATATATATACACACAGCATTCTCAAAAGAATGGGATGTTTATTACATGTGGTTTTGGAAAATCCTTGGGATTTTCATCAATGATCGTTTATAATCTGTTTGTACTATATACAATCAACTTTAGACTATATACAACTGGTTAGATATATGAATTATTAGAATTATACACATCATTCCTTTGTTACTGCATTCGAGGCAAGCATTCTATTACTGTAGCATAGGGCAGGTATTCTATTACTGTAACATAGGGAAACCATTCTATTACTGTAACATAGGGAAACCATTCTATTACTGTAGCACAGGGCAGGCATTCTATTACTGTAACATAGGAAACCATTCTATTACTGTAACATAGGGAAACCATTCTATTACTGTAGCATAGGGAAACCATTCTATTACTGTAGCACAGGGCAGGCATTCTATTACTGTAGCACAGGGCAAGCATTCTATTACTGTAGCACAGGGAAAACATTCTATTACTGTAGCATAGGGCAAGCATCCTATTACTGTAGCTTAGAGCAAGAATTCTATTACTGTAGCTTAGGGCAAGAATTCTATTACTGTAGCATAGGGCAAGCATTCTATTACTGTAGCATAGGGCAAGAATTCTATTACCTTTAGCATAGGGCAAACATTTTTACAAATGTCATATTTTATAAACAGATGGACTAAACTACAATAATAAACTAACTAAACTAAAATAACAAAAAATTTCACCAAAACACAGCAGTAAGTACAGTAGGTTATCAGTTATTGCTCAGGTCAACTGTTGTTTTTGCAAAAAATTTACCCACGTCCACCACACCACATTTAGTCAATTCTTTAAAGCTACTGATCAATTAGCAGTTTTTTGGTTTTGTCAATTTTCCTATTTTTAATGTATTATAAAGTGTTCGCTGGAAAGATAAAATATGTGAAAATGATTAATGACGTTATGTCATCGTATATGTACTTATATGTACTAATAAGGGTTATTCAACTTTTACATAACCCCACAAAAAATGCATGCTTGCAGCTAGGTTGTTGCAAGGTACATGTACGCGAACCAACCAAAGTGGCAATATCGGCGATCGGCTCAGCGGTCGGCTCGGCGGTTTCGGCGGTCTTGGGGGAAAAAATATGTTTAAAAAAATTCGCCGATCAACGGATCGGCAATTTTGTAAAACTTTTATTTCAACAAGAATTACATAGAACTGTTTATTATTATTATTATTATATTGACCATGTACTTCGGTATTAACAGCTTCAAGTCATAAAAGTTAAACACAAATTTTAAAAAATAAATTGTTAAACTGACTCACGTGCAACTTGCGTCAGCTGTGAAAGAATTCATTATATATGTGGTTTGAGGGACGGATGTTTAAAACCAAATTGGCTATCAGACTATTTTGTTCCACACCAGTAACAACTTGCTGCGATTCTGCAAATTCGCACCGGTCACTTTGCTGCGAATCTTTACATGATGTAATTTAACTGACCGACAACCCTTGTAGATAGCTGACAAAAAGGAAAACTATTAGTAGTAATAAAGGAAAAGGAGCGTCACTGCATTTGTCTTGGGGGGGGGGGGGTATTGCCATGGGCGTACATGGGGGGTTCGATGGGTTCGACCGAACCCCCCCCCCCCCCGAAATCGCTTTTTTTAAATAATTTAATATATCTGACATTATTATATTTACTCATCATAGAAATTAATATCTCTGCAATCTATTTTGGAACCCCCCATTTCAAAATCCTATGTACGCCCATGACTGCGGTTTCAAGAGAAAAGAAGTGAAATCGACAAATAAATGTGCATGTGGCTTGCCTACGTGACGTGTCACAAGTGGCTAACAAAAAACTTCATTTTATTTGTATTATTATTACATGTATTATTATTTAGGTTTTTTTTTTAATTCGTTTCTTTTTTCTTTTTCTGTTTTTGCCAATGCAGATGCGTATGAAATAATGTAGCGGGGTGGGGTTTTTTTTTTTTTACTAAAACAATGTACACGGGCGCATGTGCAGAAAATTGAGTACGGGTGTCTAGACTGGTGAGAAATGTTTTAGGGAATGTCAGGTCATGCTTCGCAAAAAAAAAAACTTTTAAAAAGAAAATTCGGGAAGAGGGAGGGGTAGACACTGAAACACACCCCTGTGCGCCTGCGGCTGAATTTACCAATGGTCCAAACGATCGCGGGTCTGCAAGCTGCTTTGTTAATAGATCACCCAAAACATTTTAATTGAACCTTGATTGAGGGAATCTCATGACAACCTGTGAGCAGCTTCTTTTTTAAAAATTGGAACTCTTTTATTAGGAGTCTGAAACGTACGACAAAACCGAGTATTGATGAGGCTATATATATGACAGCCGTGTAAAGTACCTTTGAATTGTATATACAGTGCACGGCCGCCGTAGAGACTTCAAAATAATTTAAAATATATTATTTCTTGACACCCGCCCCCCCCCCCCCCCCCCGGGGGCGTGTGCAGGAATTTTAGCGGGGGGGGGGGGGGGGGTCTAGACTGAGGTGAGACCGTTTATTGGGGGTGACACGCTCCGCCGGACAATTATCGGGGGGGGGGGGGGGGAACAACAGAAAACAAAATTTGCTTAAGCATGGGATTGAGCAAGCGATTATTATTATTATTTATTTTTTATTTTATTTATTTTTTGGGGTATGGGGTTATTTTGTTTATTATTATTATTATTATTATTTTTTTTTTTTTTTACGGAGCTCAGTACACAGTACCACTGCAGACGCGTGTGTAGGGATTTTAGCATGGGAAGGTCTACACGGAGGCGAGCGAAGTTTACGGTGCGGGGTCGAGACATGTTTCCCGAAAAATTTATCACAAAAAAACAAAATGGCTTGTACTGCTCTTCTCTAACCGTACTGATCTGCGAAACTAGCTAAACTGTCCCGAATCATAGTTATTAATTATGCTTATCTGTAATAATAATGGTACATTGACGGTTCGAAAACACGCTGCTTAAGAATTATGTTCTATCTGCACTTTTTCGAAATGTTGGGAAATTGAGTTTAAAAGTTTGAGGTGTTGGTATTACTAAATAAGCTTTTATTACAAGGCACCAGGTATATCATATGTATTTTTAACTTGAACACTGTCAATTGGGCATATAAAACTCGACAAAATATTAGTAAATATTCCAAAACAAAATAAGACTTTGAGATAGAATATAATAATTACAACAAATGAAACTTACGCAGTAAATTATACTGTTCTATCTGCTTTACAATAGATTTGCCCATAGGTTTCTTATAAAGTGGAATAGTCGATGAACATTTCACATTTTCTTTATCCTGCATCTTCTACCGACTTGTTTCAATAAACGAACAAAACTCAATGGGCTATAGTGCTCTTTGACCTTTAATGTCTTTTCCTTCAATTTTGCTGTGGTGATTATCTACTTCCTGAATCGAAGAGAGCCCTGTTTCACAAAAGTTTTGCTGAATAATTTGGACTCTAGATCTGGCGATAAACTCTTTCAATGCAGTGAGCGTGATAGAGTTTCTGTTTTGCGTGACACATGAATCAGACAACAAAATAATGTAGTTTTTTTAACTCGGGGAAATCTGTTACAAACCTATCTAGGATTGCAATCAGTGCACTTGCCTACAACAACAATAAACTTGTCATGACGCGGGAACAAGTCAATGACATTTCAGCAGAGGTTCCAAGGGGTGCGAATGACAATTTTTATTCTGAATACATTGTAATGAAACTTTGCATGTGTTTACTTTGACATTCCATTTTGGTTACAAACACAATAAACTTGTTCTTGGAGATATATTTGTACCTGATTTCAAAAGATTAAAATGACTGGTTCTGACCTTACCATCATCAAAGAATTTTGGTGTCACATTTTCATGTTTGATAACATATGATTGGTCAGCTAAGATAGAACATTTTAACATTAGGACCGAGTGATTATTTTGAGAGAACAAAATAATTCCGTTAATATCTTTATTATAAGTAACAGTTTGCAACTGAAACCGGTTTCATCTTCAAGATTATAATGTCAGCTTTCCAATGATACCTATAACTCCATTTGACCCAATTTCGTCGATAGAACAGTATAATTCTCAAGCAGCAAACAGATAACACGTTTCCTTCCGACGGTTTCCAGTTACAATCCCCCGCTGTTAGTTTGTGTACTGTCCGTAGTTGGTGTGTATTTATTTTCTTTTTCAGATAATCTCAGAAGCTGATAATTTTTATTTATTTATATGTATTCATTCATTCATATATAATAATAATAATAATAATAATAATAATAAATAATAATAATAATTATTATTATTATTATAGTACTGCAGGGGCAATATTACACTATTCATATACGGTAGCAGGGTAAAATGGGTATGGCCCATACCCAAATTTTATTGCAGATTAAATTTTTTAAAGTTAACCTTGACAAAATTAATGACTCTTTATTATTACTGTGTGATTTTCATAACCCTTACCCTACACCTAACCCATATTATTTTTTGGGGAGGCCTCCATACCCCCTATTAACTGCTGTTGCATTCAGCAAACACATTTGTCACGGGGATTCTATAATACCCGTAACTGAATAAAACACGATTGTCCAAATATCTCTCCTAACTGTATATCTATTAGATCTCTCTGTAACGGGCAGTTCAAAACCGCTTTGGCTCGTCTAGGTATGATCAGAGATACGATCTTATATAAAGTATATATTATTATAGCATGTTTAGTTCACTAGAAAACACAACAAAAACACAATACACTTTGGAATCTGTATTAACCTATGCTGACAAATGTACTGCCGCAGTAGTTAATTAATAACAACAATAATAACAACCCAGAACTGATCACTTTTTTTTTTTTTTTTTTCTCTTTCACAATTTAGACCAATAGTCCAGTCTGTAAGATAAAATGAGCTGTTTTTTCCAGTTCGCCTCTCACAAAACTGATCACTTAATTAGTTAATCTCTAGGTGTCTAGTTTACACAATATGCTAATCACTTCACCGTGACACATCACCCACACGTGTAATAATTGAGAAACGCTAACACACACACGTGCGATAATGGAGAAACGCTTCCAGGGGAACTTAATTAATAAAGGAATTACAACACTATTCCTAACTGGTTAATTTTTAATTAACCCTAACTACTCATTCAATAACCTTGTAATACAGAATTAATACTGGTACCTATCACAATAAAGACAATAACCTACAGTTTACCTAGGTCCTCTAGGATGACTGGCTAAGCTTTATATATATATATATATCAGAACGGTGAGCCTACAGAATATGCTAATCACTTCACCGTGACACAACACCCACACGTGTGATAATTGAGAAACGCTAACACACACACGTGCGATAATGGAGAAACGCTTCCAGGGGAACTTAATTAATAAAGGAATTACAACACTATTCCTAACTGGTTAATTTTTAATTAACCCTAACTACTCATTCAATAACCTTGTAATACAGAATTAATACTGGTACCTATCACAATAAAGACAATAACCTACAGTTTACCTAGGTCCTCTAGGATGACTGGCTAAGCTATATATATATATATATATATATATATATATCAGAACGGTGAGCCTACAGAATACTGCGTCAGATGACCGGCAGCACCGTCTAAATAATATTGGTATAATACAGTATTAAAATATTTAAAGTCACATCAATCACATCAAGGTTATACACAGAGCAGAAAATATATATTTACCAAAGTCCCGTCTGAACTAATATAGATCGTTCAGTGGACGACGTCCGTGATCCCCTGGAGCCTTCCTAGTTCTCCTAGATATCTCTAAACCCTAGCTATTTATTCAAAACTCTCAGAGACAGCGAATATCGCCTGGGGGTACAACGCGGTACCTCACCTATCATCTGATATTCCACCTCTCCCAGAGTCGGAATATTTTTCTCTGATCGTCAGACTGGCTGACGCCATCGTCGCCAAATCACGATTGTAAAAACCGCACTCGCGGAGGTATTACGTAACTACTCGCCACATGGCCTCCTCACCTGGCTGGGTGTGTATTAGAAGTACAGCTCGAGGACCGTCGCGCAGAAGTATTACGTAACAAGTTGCCCACCTGAGCTAAGTGCAATGAAACTTCACACGGCCCTCTAACACAATTAATATCGCCACAGGCGAAAACAAATTAAGAGCATGTACCGTCACACACCCCCACCTCAAAAAGGATATTTCCTCTACTCTAGGAATAGGGAAATATACTACATTAAAACAAAAGTGCGTTAACCGACGCATCCGGGCATTTATATCACATGTAATAATAAGGTGACTACCAGTAATCACACTGAGTCTCCGAGTCCCGGGTATACAAATAAAATATATATAAACAAAACAGAAATCAAGAATGTCAACACATTATCATAACGTTCAACTTCGGGACAGGGCATCAGCGATTACATTGGATGTGCCCTTGATATGTTCAGTGGTAATTGGGTATTCTTGCAGAAGAAGACTCCATCTCAAAACTCTGGTTGGGGGCTTTCATTAGGATGGTCCAGTCCGTCTTCGTCATCTTGGAACAGCACAGCTCCAGCACCCACGTCACTGGAATCCACAGCTAGCTTGAACGGCATTCGGTAGTCTGGTGCTGCCATCACGGAGACGAGTAGCGCATCTGCTTGAGACGGTTGAATGACTTCTCGCATTCACCTGACCACTGGAACTTTCTTTTTCAGAGACGCACGTTTTCCAGGTTTTCTCCGATAGGCATGCTGTCGAATCGGTGTAGCGTTGGGTTCCAGGCGCACATCCTGGCTTAAGGTATTAGTAACTGTTGGATGGTCCTGACAAATGGAAACATTGTCTTGTATCAGCGTAGTCAACTTTGCTCGCTGGGGGCTCAAGTCTGCTATAATCTGGCTGTTGGTTAATTTTCTCTCTGCAGTCTTGACGTCATCACAGGAATTGAGTGACTCTCAATTTGGACCGGTAACTCTGGAACTATCGGCAGTCTGTCAAAATAACCTTTTAGCAAATTGATGTGACAATACCTACTTTTCCTAACCCTATCAGGAGTGTTTATCACATACCCTGTCTCATTAACCCGTTTGTTCACAACATAGGGCCCGAAATAACTGTTCTGCACAGAACCCCGTTTAATGGGAAGGTACAGCAGCACCTTATCCCCTGGTTTAAAATTCCGACTCCTGGCCTTCCCATCACACACTGATTTTATTTTGCTCTGAGCATGGCTCAGTTGCTTCCTAGCCTTCCTATCTCTAACTCGCTTATTCATTAATATTCCCTTATCATAACCTGACATCTGATCCTCCATCTCACCCTCTGTTAACAATGTAGTGCGAGCTGCCAACAATTTTGGATCAGCCCCCTGCTCTAGAATTAACTCTTGTCTATTACAAGGTAAATCCCCTCTATCAAACACAACTGGTTCAATTCCCCTCTGCGGGAGATCAACAGGTTCCACCACATTAGTTTCGTCAGTTGACTTATCTACCATTTTACTGATACTGACGCTGCCACCACCGAACCGGTGACGTTGTCTAACATTAACGTCAGCGAAGCGCTCCCCAGGACGTCTGTAGACACGAACCCGACCGTCGTTGAACTGGAGACTAAAACTGGACTCATCAGTGAACATCACTCGACCCCACTGAACACGTTGCCACCGCAGATGAAGCGTGCACCAGTGACGTCTGGCCGTTCTGTGACGTGGTAGGAGTGGTGGTCGAACAGCCTGGCGACGGCAGCGTAGATTGTTGGCTCTCAGACGATTGCGTATGGTTTGATCAGACACTCGAGTTCCAGTCGCAGTCCGCAGATTGTCACGTAATCGGCGTGCAGTGGTTGTGCACCATATTGGTGGTGTAGCGGTCCTCTCTATTTGTAGTGCTTCGGGGTCTTCCCGAACGTGGACAATTTCTAACAGAATTCGTTGCTTGGTACCGTTGCCACAGTCGGCCAACTACACTCTGACTGACACCAAGTCTCAGAGCAACATTTCTTTGCGTATTGCCATCCTGAAGCCAAGCAATAGCCCTTCCTCGATCTTCGATAGTCAGTTGAAGTCGTACCATTGTCGAATTTGGAGTGTGCACCGTACACGAACGCAAGCTCCAATTATACGGAAATTCAGCATTGGGAACATGGAGTACATGTGCAAAGCGTGCAAATGAAGCGCTTTGTGAAAAAGCAAGTTATGGGCACTTGGCAGACCTTTCGCTTTCGCCCTAATTTACGTGTAAATGTAAGCATGTTTTCGCCATTAGAACTAGTCGACAGTGTCAATGACTGTGGATTTTAATTCATTTATGGGTTGCTTAGACCCACTTTCGTCAAAATGGAACAATACCATGCGTGACATTATGGTCTAGCTAATATAGTTGACAATCAGAAAATAATGTCGAAAATATCGTCTGACCCTTAAATTCTTTTGAGTAGTATATGTGAGCTGGCGTAATTTCAAAAAGGAACTTTGGTACAGGTTTTATCTGGGGCAGATGTTGTTACTGGTGTATTCTCTCTAGCCACCATTTACCCTGTCAGCAATTACAAACGGATCGAGTGCAGTTTTTATATAGGGCTGTCATTTACATGTTCATTTGATTTGGATTTGGAAAAACGTGTAATCATAAAATATGCCATTTCTGTCCAATAACCGTACATGCACAATTGTGCCAACCCGATTTACGAAAGTAATTTGGGTGCAGGTTTGTCTGGTGTGTGCCTGTCTCTGTCTCTGTCTCTGTCTCTCTCTCTCTCTCTCTCTCTCTCTCTCTCTCTCTCTCTCTCTCTCTCTGTGTGTGTGGGGGGGGGGGGGGGGGGGGGGGGGGGGTTCTGGGGTTATTTCAGGTGTCATTTACTTTTATTTTATTTCTATTAGGGTCTTTTTCTTCAAATATATGTTTTGACTTTGATTGACATTTACAATATTGTGTCGATTTAAAAAAAACCCTAAAAAAAAAAACAAATAAAATTTAGTGCAGCAGGAGTAGAGAAACCAAAAGCAGTCTAATGGCTATATTTATTGTTTTATATTTTCACTTTCTGGAACACCCCCCCCCCCCCCCAAGTGTTTAATACAGTAAGTTCAAAAATAAAATAATAAGGCAGATGAAATAAGACCTTTATAACTTAGTATCTAGTATATTTTGTGTATTTCAATTTGTAAAATAAAATGTAATTTAACCCTCAACCCAGCCTAAAACGACACGTTGTAAGGCCATTTTATCAGACTGTATTTATGAATAATGAAATCAAATATCCTAGAAATCATCTACTCACATACTGAATTAAAACTGTGCAGGCATAGTCCCTAGGTCCCCATCATCGATCAAGGAACTTGTTTACCAAAATGTGTTACAGGCTTTTTTTTCTTTCTTTTTTATATATTATTATGCTCACCACAATCCGAAGTATGCAAAACATTTCTCTTTTACGGTCTTGTTTTGCCTGCCTTACAGCAAACCACCAAACGTCTCGAATACACAGACTCTCAAAGGAAGCAAATCACCACACCGTGCATGAGTGTTAATTCCCTCTTTTACACGTGTTATATGGGATAGCCGGTAATTGTAAAAGGTGGGGGGAAAATAGGTGTCATTGGGCCGGTGATGGGGCACAACTAGGCCAGTTGGTTCTATCGCATAAAGAAAGTATATCAGGCCCGTACGCGGGTTTTTTAATGTGGCGGGGGTGGGGGTGGAGGTCCGAATTCCTCGTGATGGGACCAGCAATGGGTAAGACTCGATAAGAATAACGTTATCTAAATATGATAGAAAAAAAACCTGTGGATCTTTGGTAAAAAAAAAACAAAAAAAAAACTAATAATAATAATATAAAAATGGACACCATATGTGCACGGTAGCAAACGAAAGTAAATATATACATGGAAGATGACGCCACGGTATTACATATAGCAACTGAAATTTTAGATGTATACTCTGCTTTTTTAAAGTCTAGGCCCCTATCCCCTTAATATATATTTTAAAAAACCCTACTTATATCCGCGCCTGGATGTTATTTATTGTTGCGATCTAGCAGTGATGACAGTAAATTGTCCTATCTTCCTAAAAAAAAAAAATCAATGAATAAAGTAAAAAATAAATGAGATGACGATGATTGGTTTCATCCACACTTAATTTACTTTGTTTTTAATTTATGATATTTGGACTGTCTTTGGATTTCTTTCTCTTTTTCAGGTATTTAATACAGTAAGTTCAAAGCCAAATAATAAGAAGACAAAGAAGAAAGACCGTTATAGTAGTGTCTGATATATGTTATGTATTTGTAGAATAAAATAAAATTATCAAGATATATTAACCAAAAACGCATTTAATGGTTAAAGAATTTAACCCACCCCAATAATGAATAATGAAATTAAATATCCCAGAATGCACCCACAAACATCTTGAATTAAAAAAAAAAAAGAAAACAAAAAAGAAAGAAGAAAGTCTAGACATCATTTATGTGGCATGTAATCAGAGGGGACTTTTGACCCAGGTAGAAGCGTACGTCTCTTCTTATCATCTTATCATCGGAACGAGTACTACAATTGCAATGCCTTCACCCCCAGTATGGTCATTTTTGAAATAACCCTATAAATGTAGAAACTCCACCAAACTCATAAATGTTAACAATGTTATACTGTTTGCTTGGTGAACCTTTCTAAAATGCGCCAAAATTCCTTCAAGACGAGGCGGGATTTAGCTCAGTCAATTGAGTGCTCGCTTGAGGTGCTTGCGTCGCAGGATCGAACCACTTCAGTGGATCCGTTCAACTGATTGTGTTTTTTCTCGTTCCAACCAGTGCACCACAACTGGTCAAAGGCCGTGCTATGTGCGTTCTTGTCTGTGGGAAAGTGCATATAAAAGATCCCTTGCTGCATTAAGAAAATGTCGCGGGTGTCCTCTATTGACTACGGGTCAGAATTACCGAATGTTTGATATCCAATAGCCGATGATTAATAATCAATGTGCTCTAGAGGTGTCGTTAAACAAAACAAACTTCTTTTTTTTTCCTTCAAGAACTTGCACAATTTTTCTCTGACGGGCTATTCAAAATTCAATAGCATCAAAATAGCCCCCACTCCCACCCACCACAACCATTTTCCTTTCCTGGGCCGAAGCACTGCGCCCATAAAAGGCGTGCGCTACATCTTGTTTTGAATGTGCAGGTAAAACCCTATGACTCTATTGGAAATTGTCTGTGATTAATTTATGGGAAACTTAACTGAAAATACAAACTTTTTCCTGGAAAGTAGGGCCTACAACTTGCAGCAATTCACTGGAATCAGTGTGACAGATAGCAACAATAACTTATTATTTTGTTTAGAACACATTATACCAGCTGAACGGTATTGTAGTGAATTACACGAACCCATGGTCGGGCCACAAGGCTTGTATAGGTACTTCGGGCCCCTTCCGGTACTTCAATCTTTCACCCCACTACAGTGTCTCGGCAACAACAACAAAAAGTTAAAAAAATAAAAAAAAAAATTGAAGGGCTCGTAGTCCCTGTGGGGCCCCTAGGCTTCAGCGTAGTCAGCCTTGTGGATAATACGGCACTGCACGAAACTTAGAATCCCCACACTGACCATCAGTGTGATGACTGTTTCTCTACTTTGATGATCCATGCATATATATATATATATATATATATATATCTGTGTGTGTGTCTGTGTGTGTGTGTGCCATGATTTTGTTTATTCATATTATTGCATTGACTTTTTAAAATCACCCCTAAAACTGTAGTTAGTATTATTTAGCACAATTAATTAATTTATTTATATCCAAAAGACAATAATTATTGCGAAGACGATCGAAGACTTAATCGTCGAACAGCGCACTGGCTAGTACTTAATCCACTATGGTGAACCAGACAATCTGTTAGAACTGTCCCTGATACAAGACGCACGAACTGCTTGAGAAATAAGACATTGTTTTAGTTTTCTGTCGGCTATATCGCTTGTAACAGATACCTAGCCTGTCGAACAACATCCTGGTTTACACAAAAGAGTTATATTAGGTTACCAGCACACCTGTTACGGAGACGGATACTTGAAAAAGGGTGTGTGAATGGTTATTGGGCTAAGCTTTAAATGTCGACAGTACACGACGAATAATACAGGGTGTATACTACCAAATCAAATCCCATAGACGGCAATAGTAACATATATGGCTAAACCTCCTACCTGCAGTGTATCAAGCAAAATAAATAGCACGGATATAAATACTATCACCCCTCACCTTTGAAGTGAATCAGAAAAAAAAATAGTAGTTAGTTTCAGAAATAACGGGTAGCGTCTATGACTACCCTAATTCCGCATAAAATTTGAGTAGACCTTTTTTTTTTTACAGGTACACCATACATGTTTCAAGCACAAGGCGAAATAAAATTGCATACATTTTTTGCCGAAATGAAACCTTTTTTTTTTTTTTATATATACTTGTGGTTTTAACTTCTCTATCAAAAGTTGGGTGCACCTCGAAATTTGACCCAGCCAGAAATTAATTGGTTTAGTACTACCTCCAGGGCGAGGACTCAATATTTTGGTGAAATATATCTGTCAAAACAAATCCACAAAGGGTGAACACCCCATTATATCACTACCACCGAGTCCGCCCCTGGATGCCTTTCCTATGAATAAACAATGATTTCAGTAATACATTCCTCGTTTGTTATAAAATATCATTTCTTTTATTTAAATTAAGATAATAAAATAGACTGAAATTCTATTAGCGAAAATCCCACTCGTTTGTGCAGGCACAGTTTCAAAATGTCCACGTGCCTTTAAATGGTGTAACCAGAGCCCCACGACTGGTATATCAAAATATTTCGTATGTGAAAAAAGCATATAAAAGACCCTTTACTGCTTTGGAAAAATGTCACAGGTTTTCTCTCAAGACTACGTGTGATAAATACCCGTTGTTTGACCTCTAATAGCAAATCATTCATTAACGTGCTCTAGAGGTGTCGTTAAACAAAAAACAATTTGAATAATTTAACCAAATGTAACAAAGTATATGACATATCTAGGCCTAAGATCTTGGGTAATTGGGACATTTTGGGCTTCAACATGCCCCTCCATATTTGATGCATATCAGCAAAGCTGCAGATGGATCATGCTATCTGCTACAGACACAGACGTAGTTGCCTTAGCTATTGCAACAGTGGATGTACTTGAGATATGTGAACAGTGGGTGGCTTTTGGTACAGTGTATACATACCTGCTCACATCACCCCTACCAAATAATTTAACCAAATGTAACAAAGTAAAGTAAAGTTTGTTTTATTTACCGACGCCACTAGAGCACATTGATTTTTTTATCTTATCATCGGCTATTGGACGTCAAACATATGGTCATTATGACACTGTTTTTAGAGGAAACCCGCTGTCGCCACATAGGCTACTCTTTTTACGACAGGCAGCAAGGGATCTTTTATTTGCGCTTCCCACAGGCAGGATAGCACAAACCATGGCCTTTGTTGAACCAGTTATGGATCACTGGTCGGTGCAAGTGGTTTACACCTACCCATTGAGCCTTGCGGGGCACTCACTCGGGGTTTGGAGTCGGTATCTGGATTAAAAATCCCATGCCTCGACTGGGATCTGAACCCAGTACCTACCAGCCTGTAGACCGATGGCCTGCCACGACGCCACCGAGGCTGGTCCCAAAATGTAACAAAGTATATGACATATCTAGGCCTAAGATCTTGGGTAATTGGGACATTTTGGGCTTCAACATGCCCCTCCATATTTGATGCATATCAGCAAAGCTGCAGATGGATCATGCTATCTGCTACAGACACAGACGTAGTTGCCTTAGCTATTGCAACAGTGGATGTACTTGAGATATGTGAACAGTGGGTGGCTTTTAGTACAGTGTATACATACCTGCTCACATCACCCCTACCAAATAATTTAACCAAATGTAACAAAGTAAAGTAAAGTTTGTTTTATTTACCGACGCCACTAGAGCACATTGATTTTTTTATCTTATCATCGGCTATTGGACGTCAAACATATGGTCATTATGACACTGTTTTTAGAGGAAACCCGCTGTCGCCACATAGGCTACTCTTTTTACGACAGGCAGCAAGGGATCTTTTATTTGCGCTTCCCACAGGCAGGATAGCACAAACCATGGCCTAATTTGAACCAGTTATGGATCACTGGTCGGTGCAAGTGGTTTACACCTACCCATTGAGCCTTGCGGGGCACTCACTCAGGGTTTGGAGTCGGTATCTGGATTAAAAATCCCATGCCTCGACTGGGATCCGAACCCAGTACCTACCAGCCTGTAGACCGATGGCCTGCCACGACGCCACCGAGGCTGGTCCCAAAATGTAACAAAGTATATGACATATCTAGGCCTAAGATCTTGGGTAATTGGGACATTTTGGGCTTCAACATGCCCCTCCATATTCGATGCATATCAGCAAAGCTGCAGATGGATCATGTTATCTGCTACAGACACAGACGTAGTTGCCTTAGCTATTGCAACAGTGGATGTACTTGAGATATGTGAACAGTGGGTGGCTTTTAGTACAGTGTATACATATCTGCTCACATCATCCCTACCAAAATGGTTGGGCAAAGGGAATGGGGATTAGTTCTTCTTCAATTTGAGAAAAGAAAAATGGCTTGTACATGTGGTGGCCTGTATTTATGTGTTGGATGATTACCTAGATGAATGTCATAGTTTGGTTGGTTTTTAACCACAAACATTAACGTTGTTGACTATGGGATTTTATTTGCTATAGTATAACCTATAACGTTATCCCAGTCGCCTATCTTGACGGAAAGCCTCGATTTCGAAAGTCCATCATTCGAGATAGTAAGTCGATCGATCGAGATACATTTGTAGTAAGTCGATCGATCGAGAAAAATAATTTGATGTGATGTCCTTTCCCAGCCACCGTAGTTCTAAAATACATTAATTGTCTGCATTTTTATTTTTGGTGAACCCCCTAAATTTGTGCCCAATTTTTAATCTAGTGTACACTTTTTTGGCTGAATTAGACTAAATATATTGCACATTTCAGTCCATCGCATTTCCCCTTCCCCTCCTACTATGTAACCATTAACACAGGCACCAAGCGTTAGCCAGCAGAACAATTCTGTCGAATTACATGTGTGGCAGGCATGTACTTTCTGTAATTATAACATGGTAAACTTAGTTTTGTATTTCATGTCCCATCTTTCTGTACTTGGCTTGTGTGGTCAATTTCAAATTGCATGTTTTACCTGTGTGGGCAGTGAATACCTGTGACATCTCTTTGTTTCTTGTGAGGACTATTTTCATGTGCTGTCTGTGAAGACAGTGTTTTTAGTTTTGATTGGGCTGCTGACCATGGAATGATCAGCTGATGTTAGAAGGTAGCGATTCTGCATTTATTGAGTTATACTGGATGGTGGTTTCTTTTGGGATCCTGATATTTTGGTGTCCTGCATCTTAATATAAGAATGTATGTAAAGGTTAGTCTAACTTAATATATTAAACACATGTTATATTAATATTTTCTAAATATAATGCAATAAATATAATTAAAGTTATAAACAGTAACATTAGTAATGTTATTAGCAATGTTTGAAGATAAATATATAAGTTGGGTATTCTGCTTAATATTTAAAGTAACTTATTTATTATTAAAGTTATTCCCTTTATATTATACATGTTTCTTTTCCTTTGAGTATTTGGAATTAATAATTGTAAAAGAGTTTATCTTAAAATATGTATTTTATTTACTCCGTTTAAAAGAAGTTATTTTAACTTCAGGTTTACAGTAGTCTATAAGTGACGGTGGATATGGTTGAACGGAACATCTTAAACCTCACGGGTTTGGTAATATTATCTCATTTTATAGTATCGGCTAGTAGTAAAAGTATTTTTACTATAATTACATTTACCTATTTTGTCATTTTTATTGACCAGAATGTTATATATCATTGTATTATCATGTTTATATGTCAGTTATGGTAAGATTAATTCGTAACAGTTTAAATATGCATATACAGTTTAGATAGTCGTATGTCAGTAATGTTTTAGATAGTCGTATGTCATTAATGTTTTAAATGAATAATTGTATGTATCTCACATAATTTTTTACCTTAATGTATTTTTTTAATACATATAATAATAGTATGATTTTGAAATGAATTGTTGTAAATACGTGTATTTTCAGAATGATAATGGTTATACTGTATATTTATTATATATTGTTATTTATTATTGTAGAGATGGGTTTCGTCTCCGTGATCTGCAATAAACTGTGCAAAGCTTCGTAACCAGTTGTTGTCATTTCGTGTACCGAGCACCGTTACATTTGGAGCCGACGTAGGGACATCTACAGTTTCAGTGGATCAACGGAACATTTCAAAGTTCATTTCGACAAAAGTGGAAGTGACTGTTTAAATTATTTGGCGACATTAACATTTATATTGTGATTGTGTAAAATAGTTTCACTGAGCTCAGTCAGTGTTATCTGAAGGTAGTTTATTTATTGTATTTTTTTGTTCTCCTTGTGTCCACACACACACACACACCACACCACACCACACTACACACACACATTGTTACCTTGTTTCTTTAAAAAAAAAAAAAAAAATAAAAATAAAAAAAATAAAAATTATAAGTGATTTTTTTAAAGTTAAAAGCAAAAACTTGTTTACATTATAGGAGCAAGGTATAAAATGTGATCATTTTTTTTTTTTTTTGTGTTTTCCTGTTGTATATTTGTGATTTTTTTTTTTTTTTTTTTTTTTTTGTACTTGTGTTTGTATTTTTTTTTTTTAAATAGTGTTCTGGAACTATTGATTATCAAGTGAGTTGGTTGATTATTTATGTAAAAGTGACTATTGTATTTTTTTTTAATGTGATTGTTTATTCTCGATATTTTAGATAATCGCGTTATTATACATATACATGTAGTTAAACATTA
>NC_054699.1:8024176-8052987 GCF_016097555.1 Gigantopelta aegis
ACCAGTACCACCCAGACTTCTCCTCGTGTGTTATCAAGAACACCACCAGTACCACCCAGACTCCTCCTCGTGTGTTATCAAGAACACCACCAGTACCACCCAGACTCCTCCTCGTGTGTTATCAAGAACACCACCAGTACCACCCAGACTTCTCCTCGTGTGTTATCAAGAACACCACCAGTACCACCCAGACTTCTCCTCGTGTGTTATCAAGAACACCACCAGTACCACCCAGACTTCTCCTCGTGTGTTATCAAGAACACCACCAGTACCACCCAGACTTCTCCTCGTGTGTTATCAAGAACACCACCAGTACCACCCAGACTTCTCCTCGTGTGTTATCAAGAACACCACCAGTACCACCCAGACTTCTCCTCGTGTGTTATCAAGAACACCACCAGTACCACCCAGACTTCTCCTCGTGTGTTATCAAGAACACCACCAGTACCACCCAGACTTCTCCTCGTGTGTTATCAAGAACACCACCAGTACCACCCAGACTTCTCCTCGTGTGTTATCAAGAACACCACCAGTACCACCCAGACTTCTCCTCGTGTGTTATCAAGAACACCACCAGTACCACCCAGACTTCTCCTCGTGTGTTATCAAGAACACCACCAGTACCACCCAGACTTCTCCTCGTGTGTTATCAAGAACACCACCAGTACCACCCAGACTTCTCCTCGTGTGTTATCAAGAACACCACCAGTACCACCCAGACTTCTCCTCGTGTGTTATCAAGAACACCACCAGTACCACCCAGACTTCTCCTCGTGTGTTATCAAGAACACCACCAGTACCACCCAGACTTCTCCTCGTGTGTTATCAAGAACACCACCAGTACCACCCAGACTTCTCCTCGTGTGTTATCAAGAACACCACCAGTACCACCCAGACTTCTCCTCGTGTGTTATCAAGAACACCACCAGTACCACCCAGACTTCTCCTCGTGTGTTATCAAGAACACCACCAGTACCACCCAGACTACGACACGGATATCCAAAAAGCCATCTTGGATGTCCTCGGGAGATTTTAGTATGTCTCAAGTAGCTTTACCAGAGTGGCAACAAAAGGTAGAATGTTTAACTCATCTCATGAAAACAAATATTTTAACTGATAAATGCAAGGTGATCGATGCAATTTTGAATGTTTTAATTAATACATAATAGTCTTATTCAACTTACTGTGCTAGCACAACAAATATGCTATTCAACCTGAGTCATACCTAAACACTGCAGAATTCTCTCCCTTGCCGGATATGCGCAATGCTATCCTTGCACGGGCTACCTGTAACTTCATTCTCATTTCTGCAGTCCACCTGTTAACACCTGTTAAGCTTTGGCAAAAAGTTTTCTTTACTTGTAATTTTGTGTTTGTTTTTTTGGTGGAACTTGACATACGGTTGGTAGTTGGGAATTCTGTGTTGAATTTACCATGTCCGACGCGAGTTCGTTGACAGCTAGCGCACGGAAAGTTTGTGCGCGAGATGGTTGTCCATTTCCTTTATGACGTAAAGACACACATGTGTTGTGTCCGGACTGTCGGTCTTGTTCTCAAGACCGTCAGTGTGAGATCTGCGCCACGTGGTCTCCTGACCAGTGGGTTCGGTTCGGTTCGCAGACTCAGGTTTCGGGTACCAGCAAAATCTTGTCGTCTGCTTCGGCAGTAGTCGGCAAGTTGGACTTAGTGGGTAGGTCCCATAAGTCTGTAGACACTTCGAAAAGTGTCCGGAAAGGGGGGAAACACAAGGGTGTTTCTTCTTCGGTCCGTGTTACGAGTACAGTTACAGATACTTCTGGAGCGCACCCCCCCCCCCCCCCCCCCCCCGGACTCCTATTGTGACTGTGGTACGTGAGCCGTCTTCGTTAGTGACGGCACCTTCTTCTGTTTGTGTGGCTTCGTCGCGGGCGTCGCCATCGTCGTTACGGTTACCTTTACAAACAGAAGTGGGGCAGGGTGGAGTCGTCGCGGCACCGGTTTTGATGACTTTATCGGTTACCGAGCACATGCACTCTGTTGTGCATAGGTCCATTGCTTCGTCCGCAGAGCAGGTGGCCCTGACTTTGCCTTCGATTGCTGACAGTCGCTTCGGCACCTCAGCATTCTCAAGGCCCGAGGAGAGTTCTGCCAGTTTGCTTCGAACTGAGCCAGTTGTTCTGATGCCGGGATCCCTCTCTGATGGCATCCCGACCGATGTTTACCGTTGGGTGGAGGACTCATCCCGTTTGGGTCCTCCGTTTGCATATGTTTACCCCAAGGGTCCGGTGACTTCGGTAGCAACGGACATCTCCTCAGTTTGCACCGTCTTTGGTCCCTACCTCTTCGACTTTACTCGATAGAGGACGAGGTTCGCGCAGATACCCCTCGGCTGGGGGTACTCTGTGGCCGCAAACTCCGACCGTTCCGCATTTGGTGCAGGAACGACCGTTAGGCTTTCAGGAAACGTTGTTTCGGAGTTTTGTGGAATTTTTGAACGCTTCGCCTCAGTTGGGATCATTGCTTTCGCAGACGGGACTGTCGGGTACGGCTCCCATTCCCCCCCCCCCCCCCCCGGTTTTCCGCCAAAACCAGCAGAAACTGCGTCTCGACAGCAGTTTGACGATGAAGTTAGGGATTGTCGTTCGGTTCCTATTGTTTCCGTCTCGGGAGACGCTGCCCCAGGGGCGTCTCGATTAGGGGGAGGAGTCCATATAGATCTTCGGGATCCAGTGGACAGTGACCTGGCTTCAGAGGAAGCGTCGGTTGGACTGGATTCTGTCACTGACCCAGCTCTCTCACTTCGGTTCGGAGGTAGAGGAGGAGTGCGATTATCCAGCGGTTCTGGCTTTTGTCAGGGACCTGGTCTGACAGGTATGCGGGGACGCTATACCTCAGGTTGAGGCCCAGCCTACATTCAAGGGTGTCTCCTTCGGGAACCGTTCTTTGAATTTGGTCACTCCTCGTGACCAATTGCACAGGAGGTGCACAGTTCACTTTGTGACATTGATGTGTTGATCACTGGCAGTGATCGTATCCTGGGAGTGGGTGTTGATGAGTACCCAACGGCACTGCCTACGGGGAAAATCTTAACAGGAGAACGCATTTTTCGTGCCGACTCTATGAGACGTTGGGGGCAGATTTTCTCGAACATCCGGCGGTCGTTCCCGCTAGTGTCCGAGCCGCTTGTTCCCCATCGCCGCATGTGTCATTGCCAATCGCGGATCTGGAATCGTTCGAACGGCTGGCTAAGTCGATGTTCCAGGTTAATAACCCTTTAGGTACGTTCCTATTTGGCTTGGATAAGGCTGTCGAGAGCCTTCCCACGATGGCGAAAGGCTGTTTGGAGGCTGCGTCAAAAGCCTCTAAGCATATCGCTCAGTTATCTGGCCGATTGTTTGCGAACAGTCTTTTGTTACGGCGTGACCATTACCTGGCGGGTTTGAGTGCGTCAAACGTTGCGAAGAGGTTTTATCGTACACGTTCGGTACGGGAAAATTTACTTTTTGGTCCCGATTTTAATATTGTCCTAGACAAGGATTTGTCGCGACCAGTCCCAAACACTCTACCCTCAACCTCTGGTAAACGTCGGTCCACGTTTTCGGGGTTCAAGCCTCCTCCTGTGAAAAAGGCTGCCTTTTTACAGTCGGCTCAGATCCCTAGGGTTCCTGACACTAGGAGGCAACCAGGTAACAACCCGTCTTCCGCTAAGCGAGGACACAAACGTCATACTGCGTTCCGTTCTCCACCAAAGGCGTTGCACCTACGGGTGGTAAGCGGTTGGGGTGAGGGTACGTGAACGATCGGCAGTTGCTTTCGGAGGTACCATTAGCAACCATACCCGTGAGGGGCAGGCTCCACCATTTCCTTCGAAATTGGTGCAAGCTGCCTGGTCTCGACCCCTGGGTTCTGTCGGTCGTTCGACATGGTTACAAAATACCCTTTTCTTCGAGCCCCCCTCTTACTTCCACTCCGAGAATGCCGCCGTTACCGTCCGCGGATCGGCGCGTTTTAGTGGAGAGTATGATTGCCAAGTTTCTCGACAAAGGGGCCATCCAGAGAAGAAAAATGGGGAATGGAGACCAATCCTAAATTTGAAGCCACTGAACGTCTACGTCGATGTTCCTTCCATGAAAATGGAAACGGTTCATTCGGTCCGGAATCTGCTTCAAATTGGGGAGTGGGCTGCGTCGATTGATCTGAAAGATGCATACCTCCATGTCCCGGTGCACAAGGCGTTTTGGAAGTTTCTGCGCTTCCTGATCGACGGGAAAGCGTACGAGTTTCGTGTGCTCCCGTTCGGTTTGGCGACGAGTCCCCATGCTTTTACACGTGTGGTAAAAGTGGTGGTAGGTCATGTTCATTTATTAGGGGTTCGATTGCATACCTATCTGGACAATTGGTTGATCCCAGCTTCATCGCAACAGGAGTGTCAGACCAATGTCGGGTTGGTTTTGGACATGATCCTCCAATTGGGTTTTATTCCTGTTAACGCCGGCTCAGATTTTCACATATCTCGGAGTGGTCTTCGATCTTGTGGTAGCGTCGGTTCGTCCCACCGATGCGCGTATCCACAATTTCCAAACGTCGGCGCGATGTTTGATGGGAGAGCAAAGTACTACGGTACGATCTCTCCACGTGGTGTTGGGCCACCTCGAATCTCTGGCCTCATTGATCGTGCGGTTCAGATGATTCAAACGACCACTCCAGTGGCATTTGTCCCCACGGTGGGACGGTCACAATTGGGACACAATAGTGCCTCTGGGCCCATGGTTCACTCATCCGATACAGGAGTGCCTGTCGGAAAGTGCATGTCCCTATCGGTTCCGTTGCACCCCCCTGCTCCGGATCTGATCCTGTTCACGGATGCGTCGCTGCACGGGGACGGGGCGCATCTGTTGGATCAACACATTTCAGGGGTATGGAATCTCTCAGAGAGAAAGCTTCATATCAACTGTTTGGAGATGGAGGCAGTGCATCGTGCCTGTCTTCATTTCCGGTGTGTTCTTCGACACCGTCGAATTCTGTTGAGATGCGACAATACATCGGTAGTGGCATATCTCAATCGTTGGGGTGGAACCAAATCGGAGACTTTGAGTCGCAAAGCTCTTGCGATTTTGGAATTCTGCGACCAACTAGGGACCACTCTGTGGGCGAAACACATTCCTTCATCTGTGAATGTGTTAGCAGGTGCCCTCAGTCGACATACCCCTGTTCAGACGGAGTGGATGTTGAACAAAGGGGTGGTCGCAGCGGTTCTTCGGGTGTGGGGCATTCCACAGGTGGACATGTTTGCCACACGGTTGAACAACCAATTGCCGGTGTTCATGTCCTCGGTACCGGACACATTGGCGTTGGAGTACGACGCGTTAAGTATGGATTGGACGGGACTGGATTTTTATGCCTTCCCTCCTCCTGTCTTACTCGGCAAGGTGTTGACCAAAGTGGTCCAGGAACCTTGTCACGTGACATTGATAGCTCCTCTGTGGGTGGCGCAGCCCTGGTTTCCACAGCTCCTGTCACTGTTAGTGGCAGTCCCGTTCCGGTTACCAGTGTTGTCCGATCTACTCAGCCAGCGACTGAGTCAGACGGTGTGGCATCCGAAGCCGGAGGTCTTCCGGCTTCACGCGTGGAGGTTATCAGGGCTTCCTTGCGACGCAGAGGTTTTTCGACAAGAATTGCGCATCTCGTCTCTTCAGCAAAGCGCAAATCTACCAAGTCGGTTTATCAGTGTCACTGGCGTATGTGGGTTCGTTGGGCGAACGCACAGGATTTCGATCCCTTATCGCCTACTGTCAACGATTTAGCGGAGTACTTTCTGGTGTTGGTCCAAGAAAGGAAACTTAAAGTCACGACAGTGAAAAGTCACAGAGCTGCGATTTTCACTACTCTTAAACAGTGTGGATGTCGTGACTTTCTACTAACTTGGTGTTGCATGATTTACTTAAATCATTACAATCCACGGTTGAACGACCTTCCATTATTCCAAAATGGAATGTCTTTCTGGTGTTACATGCTCTTAAGGGTGCGCCTTATGAGCCGTTGAGGTTTGCTAGTCTTCGTGCCTTGACGTGGAAGACTCTGTTTCTGGTTTCACTGGCAGCTTGTCGTCGGATCAGTGAGATACATGCTTTTTTGCATGACTTGGTTGATTACAATTCGGACGGGTCTGTCACTTTATGTACCGACCCTATCTTTGTTGCTAAAAACCAGTCTCCGGGGGAAGAGTTTCCACCTACTGTCATTCACAGTTTATCTCGTACACTGTCATCTGATAGCTCGGATAGACTTCTTTGCCCGGTGAGAGCATTGAAGTATTATTTGGAGCGTACGAAAAACCGGCGGCAGGGTAAAAAGAGATTGTTTATTTCTTATACCATTAGGCCGGGTGATGTCACAAAAAATGCTTTGTCTCGATGGATAGCAGCTACCATCAAGCTAGCATATGAAATGGCGGGTGATCATGTGTTACGGAATTTCTCTGTTAAACCACATGAGATCCGAGCCATTTCTGCTTCCCTGAATTTTCATGACTCTTTAGATATTATAAAGGTCATGAATGCAGGGGTTTGGAAAGAACGGCACACTTTTGACCGTTTCTATTTCCGGGATATGGCGGTTGGTCCTGACGGTACGCGTAGGATCCAGACAGTCATTGCGGCTCAACATGTCGTGTCTGTGCGCAGAGCAATGGAAAGGGGTCGACCTCTTTCCGTCCGACTGCCATCGATTCACGCTTCGGACATGTTTAACACTCCACCCTTTTCTGAGGGATGGGTTTTTTTGTAGTGTTGTCTATCGTTTCCTCTCCCTGGGGAGATGTTTTTCCTCCCTTTCATGGGGATGAGTTTTTCTTTTGGGAAGCCCCTTTTTATTCCCAAAAGTTTTTTGACTCCTTGTTACCGTATGTCGTGGTTCATCCTATCTCCATGTCATTACTTCAAAGGAGCTTTTTGGGTACGGGTAAGTCCTCTATTTTCTTACCTCCTCCCATTAATGTTGAATTCACGTGCTCTAACGATGTCATTGCACGTCCGTTATAGCATATTTGTTGTGCTAGCACAGTAAGTTGAATAAGACTATTAGAAAATTTGTTTCTAATTCGCATTATTATTCATAATTACCTAGTGCTAGCACAACAAACTATACCTCCCACCCACCCCTATGAGGCTTTCCCTCGGTGGGTGGACTTTGAACCGAGAATGAAGTTACAGGTAGCCCGTGCAAGGATAGCATTGCGTATATCCAGCAAGGGAGAGAATTCTGCAGTGTTTAGGTATGACTCAGGTTGAATAGCATAATTGTTGTGCTAGCACTAGGTAAGTATGAATAATAATAAAAATTAGAAACAAATTTTCTAATTATATATTGCAATGATAGGGACATCATTCACTGTGATATAATGCAATAAATATAATTAAAGTTATAAACAGTAACATTAGTAATGTTATTAGCAATGTTTGAAGATAAATGTATAAGTTGGGTATTCTGCTTAATATTTAAAGTAACTTATTTATTATTAAAGTTATTCCCTTTATATTATACATGTTTCTTTTCCTTTGAGTATTTGGAATTAATAATTGTAAAAGGGTTTATCTTAAAATATGTATTTTATTTACTCCGTTTAAAAGAAGTTATTTTAACTTCAGGTTTACAGTAGTCTATAAGTGACGGTGGATATGGTTGAACGGAACATCTTAAACCTCACGGGTTTGGTAATATTATCTCATTTTATAGTATCGGCTAGTAGTAAAAGTATTTTTACTATAATTACATTTACCTATTTTGTCATTTTTATTGACCAGAATGTTATATATCATTGTATTATCATGTTTATATGTCAGTTATGGTAAGATTAATTCGTAACAGTTTAAATATGCATATACAGTTTAGATAGTCGTATGTCATTAATGTTTTAGATAGTCGTATGTCATTAATGTTTTAAATGAATAATTTTAAATGAATAATTGTATGTATCTCACATAATGTTTTACCTTAATGTATTTTTTTAATACATATAATAATAGTATGATTTTCAAATGTTTACATGAACATGCACACTCTTTGAACTGAATACACATTGCGCAATATGTTTTTTTGGCTCTTTGCTGTGTAGCTTTGTACTTGCTTTGGTGGTCTGTATGGAGAGATGGTAAGAACACATGTACGTACACCTGATTGCGATGCAATACACATGAACACCTGCATACATGTGCATGTGCAGACTATGACATAAAGACAAGTTTGTTAACTGGATTTCAAATACAGGGTTGTTGTTTTTTTGGTTTGTTTGTTGTTGTGTTGTTGTTGTTTTTTTGTTTTTTATCTGCTGTATTGATATTGCAAGGACTGCGGTCACGAACATGCTTCATTTTGTCAATCCAATCTTGGAACAGTGGCAGTCCTCTTACATATTTATAAATAATAAAATTGAAGTGGAGATGTTTTATTTTGATTTTTAGGGGGTGGGAGGGATATAGCCTATAACAATGACCATGGAGTGTATTTGAAAGGGTGGAGAGGGTGGGGGCATGGTGTTGGTTCAATGGCCAGGGAGATGAAAATAAATGTATTTCACGGTCTAAACCTGCTTTCCTGAGAGAAGTTTGAATTTCAGGTGTTAAAGTGTCACATTTCCGGCCTTCTGAACAGAGTAACTGGAAAAGTGGGAGAATGAGGACTATTAGGTCGGTACCTTTTAGGATATTAACATTTATTCCATTGATAGTAATATAACGCTGGATAAAAATGGGAATGACATGCAATTTTACTCAAAATATACCAGATTCTTCTTGGTAGTCTTTTATTATTTAGTTTTTGTACTTATTGTAACGCCTAAAAAAAATCAATTAAAAAAAAATCAAAATATAAACCAGTAAAAGATTTAGCATGGGTGAAATAAATCTTTAAAGTATATGAATGCGTCAGATATGTATGGCCGATGCGGGGCACGGCACAAGACCACTTCACACTTCCTGCACCGCCTGTAGGACGACTGCCACTCTCCCAGGACTGGCGTTTTCAACTGCACCGTCCCAGTCGTCTTGCCGAGTCGAAGATATATTCATTAATATGAAATTTAAAATCACAGTAGGGGACACTTAACATGGACACGGGGCAATTTCAAAGCAGACTTGACAAATTTAACGAAGACACTAAAAAAATAAAGTAAATAAAACATACTAATAGACCAGCGAACAGATTCGACATCACAGGCCCGTGATAAATGAGATGGACCGCGGGGGTGGGGGTGGGACGGGGGACGGGACGAAAATGAATAAAGGTAAAAATATGACTTGTGTCCAGTCTCCACACTATGACCGAAATCCCCCGCTAGAAGTTGTGCACCCTCCCCCCGATATTGTTCCTACGGACCTGGAAACCTGCTCCCCTCTGTCAAATTAGACAACATCCATAGCTGCCCGTGACAATGGTCACGTAGACAAAAGCAAACATTATTTTGAAATATTTATATATTTTTTAATTTCCCATCTAACTCGCAGTATCCCCCCCCCCTCCCAATCCTTTTAAAAACATTTTTAATTTATTGTTTTTCATTATTATTTATTTTACTTTTTTAAATACAGTAAACGTAAAAACAGATTCGACCTCCCCTCACAAATGAAATGAACTTTCCGCTGATGTGCCAAACATCACATACGCAAAACCAAGCTTATTCTTTCTTTCCCCCTTTTTCTCTCGATTTCACTTCTTTTGTTAGTAAACCGAAGAACTCTCCCTTCTCCATACACTCCTTTTTATTGTTTGCTTATTGTAATCGTTTCCCTTTGAACGATTTACAAGGGTTAATTGTCAATCAAAATGTATTATTTAGTTATTATTTTCAGTGTAGTGCAAATGCCTTGTAAACACGTAGGCCTATATCGTGATTTTGAAAAAAAACCCACGTGAAATAAATATATATTTTTTTTTTCTTAATTCATAACATAGTGTAACTAACAACAACAGTAGCCGCAATTGACAAGAAGAAAAAGGTCAGAGGCTCAAATCAAGTAGCTCGTGCACGTTTGCAGTGACCGCCGTCTAACAGGAATTTTTCAATTTCCCCCCATTAGTCTTGACGCCGTCTAACTTGTCGGAGTCGCCGTCTAGACGCAATTATGGTTTGTTCGCGTACTGTAGTCACAAGGTAGTACAAGCAATGCAAGCTATTTGAAAGCTAACATTTAGCTCACGTAAGGTAGTCAGTAATTTGCAAGCTTGCTGCATGCATGTTTTTATTTGTGTAAGCATGTGCAAGCTTGCTGCATGTATATCTTCAACTGTGCAAGCATGTCTACACTTATGGAAACTTGCGCAAGAGTCCACACAAGAAAGGCTTAGTTTGTGTAGTTGAATTTGAACAGCAAAAGCTAAGTCCAAATCATTTTCATGGTTATTTGTTTTTAATTCATAATTTCTCGCATGATTTATCAAATTCATTGGGAACAGTGGCTAAACAACCAAACATACATGTAACGGATTTAGAAAGAAAGAAAGAAGTGTTTTATTTAACGACGCACTCAAATCATTTTATTTATGGTTATATGGCGTCAGACATATGGTTAAGGACCACACAGATTTTGAGAAGAAACCTGCTGTCGCCACTACATGGGCTACTCTTCCGATTAGCAGCAAGGGATCTTTTATTTGCGCTTCCCACAGGCAGGATAGCACAAACCATGGCCTTTGTTGAACCAGTTATGGATCACTGGTCGGTGCAAGTGGTTTACACCTACCCATTGAGCATTGCAGAGCACTCACTCAGGATTTGGAGTCGGTATCTGGATTAAAAATCCCATGCCTCGACTGGGATCCGAACCCAGTACCTACCAGCCTGTAGACCGATGGCCTGCCACGACGCCAGTTATGTAACAGATTTAAATAAGCAAAAGTAATATTAATATACATATGCATGTTAAAGTAATATGGTTAAAATAGGATCATCTTGTAATTATTAGACTTTCAATTGCCCCCCCCCCCCCCCCCCCCCCCCAAAAAAAAAAGGGCAGACAGACAGACAGACAGATGGAGCTGAAACCCATAGTACCCATCTGGTTGGATTGGAAGGTGACTGATAACAGCAGAGTGAAAAAGAAACTCACGACAACAGCAAAAAGCAGAACACTCCCAAAGTTTTCTGCGAATGTTGGATCATGAAGACTGTATGCTGCCTCGAGTATAATCCTAGAATTAAAACACACAAAACAATGCAGATTTACACACACTTATAACTAGGGATGTACGGTAGTATCAGTATACTGATGTATTATGAACTAAAGGGTAAACATATTATATGTATTATCATACACCCCACCTGTACCGATATACACCCCACCTGTACCGATACATATTATATGTATTATCATACACCCCACCTGTACCGATGCATATTATATGTATTATCATACACCCCACCTGTACCGATACATATTATATGTATTATCATACCGATGCCTGTACCGATACATATTATATGTATTATCATACACCCCACCTGTACCGATACATATTATATGTATTATCATACCGATACCTGTACCGATACATATTATATGTATTATGATACACCCCACCTGTACCGATGCATATTATATGTATTATCATACACCCCACTTGTACCGATGCATATTATATGTATTATCATACACCCCACCTGTACCGATACATATTATATGTATTATCATACACCCCACCTGTACCAATACCCTCAGTAATGTCTGTTTTTTAAGTTCAAGTCGGTCGCAAACTCTGATCTCATAATTAGTTTTCTTGACTGTGGCGGGACGTAGCCCAGTGGTAAAGTGCTTGCTTGATGTGCTGTTGGTCTGGGATTGATCCCCGCCAGTGGGCCCATTGGTATATCAAAGGCTGTGGTATGTGTTGTCCTGTCTGCGGTGTGGTGCATATAAAAGATCCCTTGCTACTAATGGAAAAATGTAGCGGGTTTCCTCTCTATGACTGTCAAAATTACCATATGTATGACCATCCAGTAACCAATGATTAATAACCAAGGTGCTCTAGTGGTGTTGTTAAGCAAAACAAAGTTTCTTAACTGTGTTTAAAGATGTTATAAAAGGAAAGGCTAGCTGATATATTATTAAATAAACTTTTGTACACCGAAATGATAGATATAGTTCATGTTTTAAATAATAAACTTCATCTTGTATCATCATTCTATATTCTTTATTTTACAAAATATCTTCCTTAAATCAGTTGATGGTGCTGTAATTAATATATTATGATATGCATTGTGATACACATCAAGACGTAGTCCAGTGGTAAAGCAGTGTTCTAGCTAGCAATAAATAGAGGGGCGCTGCGACCTGCACCTGCTTTGTGCCGCCTTGCCATGTTTGTTGTCGCACCGACCCTGATTATCGCTGCCCTGCCCTAATTCATTGTCAAATAAAATTACAAAATCTTGCTTCCCTCTCAAAGCATGTACAGTGTTGTTACGAGTCTGAATTCCCAACTAAAAAAACATTTGACAATACATTGTTTGTCCACAGTTGTGAAAGCCGACAGCAGTAACGTGGTATGTTTTTTCTTTTCTATTGCTAGTTGATATAAAGCTTGAATGTGAAGTAATCCTCACACCATCATGCACATAACCACACACCACCTAGCAAACACCTAGCTTTATTAATAATCGGCTATTGGATGTCAAACATTTGGTAATTTAGAAATTTAGTCTTAGAGAAAAACCCGCTACTTTTTTCCTTTAGTAGCAAAGGATCGTTTATATACACCATCCCACAGACAGGATAGCACATACCACGGCACATACAAGTCGTGTTGCACTGGTTGGAGCGAGATTGTTTTTAATAGTGCCTATATTTAGTATATTAGTACAATAATATTGCATACGGCGATGAATTAATGTACTGTTTCATCAAGCATCCAAATTTAAGAACAATAAATTTGGGTTTAGAAATTGATTGTCCCCCTCCCTCCAGAAACGTTTTGTAAATTAAAACCAGCATAGATATTTCTACATATTATATGTTTACAAAAACATTAAAACATATTTTGACTAATATTGCAAATTGAAAACTTACGGAGGTAAAAGAAACAGGAAGAAAGCATGAGGTTCAAAAAACAGTGGTAAGTGATCAGCTTCCCCTGAAAAACTATAAGCATAACACATATTATACATAAATACATTCAGGAAATAATTTGTTGGGTTCGCATCACAGTTTGCTAGTCATTCTAGCTCACGAGCGAACCAATTTCGCACTATGGATCGCTGTTACTGCGAACCAAATAATCTAATAGTTTTCGCGGTTATAGCAAAATTACCATCGTGTTTTTTTCACTCTTTCAATTGGCAAAGTTCGGCTTGAATAATTCAATGTTAGAATGTCACATTCAGTATTCAACTGAAATTTCAATGACGTCACGTGTATTCGGTAAAACTCAGAATTAATACCGGTAGTTGACTTTCTGTGTTCTAAAAATAACTTTTGTGCTGACGTCACTTGTGCAAAACATGGATCAAAATGGTTGTTAATTTTTCAATGGTAAACACGTGGATTCGCGAAATTGACCCAAGGGAGAAGTGGATACGTTATGAAAAGGAAAATGACAAGCAGGTGAACAAAATAACATGTTACGTCTGCCAGGCAAATAATACAAAATTAAGGGTGCTGAGGAATTTCAGCGAAAATTTTATTGTTGGAATTAGTGGAAGTTCTCTGAAAAAGGATAACCTCGTGAAACTGCTAATTAAATTTACAAATGTGCTAATCAAATCACAAAATTATTAGCAGCAACTGCTAACCATTTTTTTCTGTATGAATTATTCCCTGATACATACATACATACATACATACAATATATAGATATTCATACATCAATACATACATACATCAATACATACATACATACATACATACATACATACATATTATACATACATACATACATACATACATAGACTTCACAACTTACTTAAAACGCAGTCGACTTTCAAAGTCAACAGTCCAAAATTGAATATCAAATTCGGACAGACAGGAACTGTGATTTGAAAAATGTAGTATATCTAATTGACTATAATTTATGTAAAAAACAGTATGTAGGACAAACACAAAACCAACTGAGAATTAGAGCAGTTTGTCACAAGTATGATATTCGGCATGACGTTGACACCCCTGTCACCAATCACTTCAATCTACCTGATCATTCGTTAGATGAAAATTTTGAAATAATTCCAATTGAACAACCCCTGATACGTGGTTCAAAAGACGAAACAGACCTCTTGAGACTTGAACGAGAGGCCTTCTGGATTCGTACATTACAGACAAAACAGCCATTTCGAATCAACATTGAATCTGGTAAAGCCATAAAAAGAGATAAAATAATTTTTCCAATAATTTACAGTCGACGTAGTGTTGATATTGGTAAACTTATGAAGGAGGAGTTTTTAAATCTGCAAACTGTTATGAAAAACCCTATTACAGCACATCTGGTTATCAAGTCTCAAGGATATCTTAGTTTCCACACAACTACCCGCTGCCTAAGCCTGTGTCTAAGCCTCTAAACCAGTCCATTTTTCAGTGGTTGGTTTGTTGTTATCCCTTTTCCTAACGATCATTTTAAAAAACAAATACATCGTATCCGGCTGATAAACAAAACATAGTACTAGCCAAATAAATTTAAAACAAGACTGACCGAAAAACAGTTATATTTTGTATATCACAACGGTCAATTTAAAATCAATTTCAAATCCCTGGGGCAAAATTAGAAACTAATAATTTTTTAGTTTTAAAAAAATTCCTGAGCCAGTGCATTCATTCATTCTTAAATACATACATACATACATATTATACATACATACATACATATTATACATACATATTATACATACATACATATTATACATATTATACATACATACATACATATTATACATACATACATACATACATACATACATACATACATACATACATACATACATATTATACATACATACATACATACATACATAAAGAGCTTCCTTTTTATGGAAGCTTCGATAGCTCAGAGTGTATCGTGGTTAACCTTGCAGTTTGCGGACGAATCGGTGCCACAGGTTCGAGTCCCAGCAACGGCATGGGTCACTTTGTGAGGCCAGAAAGGAATTAATTATCCCCTGCGACAGTGCGTTAATATCTATGTATGTAATAGTCAACCTCGACATACATACAATATATAGATATTCATACATCAATACATACTAGCTAGTGCCAGGTCTGCCCACCGTTTCATGCACGTAAGCGGGATCGACCGCGTAGATTGTAGGCCCCATGCATATGGTTGAGTTAAAGAGCTTCCTTTTTATGGAAGCTTCGATAGTTCAGAGTGTATCGTGGTTAGCCTTGCAGTTTGCAGGCGAATCGGTGCCACAGGTTCGAGTCCCAGCAACGGCATGGGTCACTTTGTGAGGCCAGAAAGGATTTAATTATCCCCTGCGCCAGTGCGTTAATATCTATGTATGTAATAGTCAACCTCGACATACATACAATATATAGATATTCATACATCAATACATACATACATACATATTATACATACATACATACATACATATTATACATATTATACATATTATACATATTATACATAATATACATACATACATACATACATACATTCTTAAATACATACATACATACATATTGATATTGGTAAACTTATGAAGGAGGAGTTTTTAAATCTGCAAACTGTAATGAAAAACCCTATTACAGCACGTCCGGTCATTGCATATAGAAAAAATCCAAGTCTCAAGGATATCTTAGTCTCCACCCGACTACACGCCGTTTAAGCCTCTAAGCCAGTCCATTTTTCAGTGGTTGGTTTGTTGTTATCCCTTTCCTAACAATTTTTTTAAAAACAAATACATCGTATCCGGCTGTAAACAAAACATAGTACTAGCCAAATAAACTTAAAACAAGACCGAAAAACAGTTATATTTTGTATATCACAACGGTCAATTTAAAATCAATTTCGAATCCCTGGGGCAAAATTAGAAAATAACAATTTTTTAGTTTTAAAAAATTCCTGAGCCAGTGCATTCATTCATTCTTAAATACATACATACATATTATACATATTATACATACATACATACATACATACATATTATACATACATACATACATATTATACATACATACATACATACATACATACATATTATACATACATACCTACATACCTACATACCTACCTACATACCTACATACCTACATACCTACATACATACCTACATACATACAAACACACACATCAACAAACAGAATAGGATGGGATAGGATACCAAGCAGTATGGGAGTGAGATGTAGCCCAGTGGTAAAGCGCTCGCTTGATGCGTGGTCAGTCTGGGATTGATTCCCATCGGTAGGCCCATTGGGCTATTTCTCAATCGAGCCACTGCACCACGACTGGTATATCAAAGGCAGTGGTATGTGTTATCCTGTCTGTGGGATGGTGCATATAAAAGATCCCTTGCTGCTAATCGAAAAAGAGTAGCCCATGAAGTGGCGACAGCCATATAACCATAAATAAATGTGTTGAGTGCGTCGTTAAATAAAACATTTCTTTCTTTCCAAGCAGTATAATAGTAAAACTGTTAGTCTTTTAAATTGATTGGAATTCCATCATCGATTATCGGTTATAATCGGTTAGCACCAACCAATCAACTTTCGATTACACAGTCGGTTAGAATTATATGAACATCAGAAAGATTTGAATAATAAGGGTCATGTACCTATTGCTGTGTTCACCGGGATCTGGACCCTACAAATGGTACATTTTACCTATTTAATATATCTTTTTATTTATGTAGACATGAAAATAAACACTAACCCCAACATATTTAAACCAATTCTAGCATCTAAATTGGGGGTACAATTACAGTTAACATTTTCCCGCACAATCGATTATAGATTTTTATAATCGATAATCAAATCGGAAGAGTTAAACCAATAAATTTTCAATTGTAATCGATCTTTGTAACATCACTAAAAAACTGTATACACATTAGGGCTCCATGAGTACTTGAGTACTCGGGTTGAATCTACCAGGACTCGAGTCCGTTCTCAGGACTCGAGTACCCGTGCAAGAACTAGGATAGGATAGGATAACATAACATCTTAAAGACGCGGATCCTAGTTTCAGATTGTGAAAATGGACACTAAGGTTAGTGAATCTACAAACCTGTAACACATTTAGATAGGGTTATAACAGAGAGAAGCTAAAGTCTGTGATGTTTAAATGAGGAAAACCCATTTCTAAAAAGAACTAGATCTTGTCTCGAGAACTGACGTCATACAAGATACATGACGTCATTATTTGTAAGATGCTAGCTACATTTTGTCATATTAAAAGTGTTTCTAAACTCATTATAAATTCATAAATAAATATATACGTTTTGTATTGTTATGGCAAAACTAAAAGTTATTTGTATTTACTGTACTTAAACAAATGATTTAAATAGTAAGTTTATTGAAAATCTACTCTGAAATACTCGCAGCTTATGTCACGTGACCTATATTTTTGGTCAGTGACCAAAAATATAGAGATTTATTAGAAAATTTGTTTCTAATTTTCATTATTATTCATACTTACCTAGTACTAGCACAACAGCAATGCTATACGACCCCAAGTTATAACCTCCACTGCAGAATTATCTCCCCTTGCTGGATGTATAACCTACACCCGCGCATGGGTAGACCGTATATCCTCGTTATCGATTCAAAGTCCGGAATGACTGAATCAAAAAAGACCTCCCTTGGTGGGTGGGAGGTAACAGTTGTTGTGCTAGTACTAGGTAAGTATGAATAATAATGAAAATTAGAAGAAAAAAATTCTAATAGTCTTATTCAACTTACCGTATTAGCACAACAACAATGCTATAACAGACGTGATATAACACTGTTAAAGCACGAGAATTTAACATTAAAGGGAGGAGGTAAAAAACAAGGAGGACTTACCCATTCAACCAGTAGTGTTCGTCTCAAGTAATGACACAGTGAAAAGCAACCCACATCAAACAAGGTATAAAATGTCAAAGTGACTTTTAAATTGAAGAACTACAACCCCAATTAAAAGTAAACCAAGTTAATAAGGTGAGAAAACCCGCACACCAAGTAATGGTAAAAGACACTCGACTGCCCCAGATAATCAACCATCCACTCCCCACTCTCCAAACAGGAGGTGGAGAACTATCTCCTAGAAAGACTGCCGCTAGTGACCGGACGAAATAAGGGTCGCCCCCTACTCATGGCCCTGTGCACCGAAATTACTTGCTGCCCTGCAATGACTAACTGAATCCGTCGAGTTCCGTCCGGACCAACAGCCATATCACGGAAATAAAACCGGTCAAACGTGTGTCAACCTTTCCAAAACCCCGCACTCATGACCTTGAAAATGTCCAAAGAATCATGGAAATTAAGGGAAGCAGAAATCGCCCGAATCCATGAGGTCGAACGGAGAAATTCCACAGAACATGATCACCCGCCTTCTCATATGCCAGTTTGATGGTTGCAGCAATCCATCTCGACAAAGCATTCTTCGTAATGTCTCCTGGTTGGTGTGTGAAAGAGATAAACAGTCTTTTAGTGTTTTGCCAGAGATTTCTAGTACGCTCCAAATAGAATTTCAAAGCCCGCACCGGACAAAAAAGTCTATCAGAATTATCTGCAGAAAGCGTACGAGATAAACACTGAATGATGGCCGGAGGAAACTCTTCCCCTGACACCTGGTTCTTAGCCACGAAAACAGGATCAGTACGTAATGTAACTGAACCATCCATATTGTAATCCACCAAATCATGCAAAAAAGCATGAATCTCACTAATACGATGGCAAGCCGCTAGTGAAACCAGAAACAAAGTTTTCCACGTCAAATGACGAAGATTGGCGAATTTCAAAGGCTCGTAGGGCTTGCCTTTGAGTGCATGCAGAACCAGAAAAAACATTCCATTTAGGCAAAATGGAAGGCTTCTCAACCGTGTTTTGCAATGACTTAAGCAAGTCATGCAACACGAGATTCGTTGAGAAATCTTGACGTCCACACTGCCTCAGAGTAGTGAAAATGGACGACCGGTGACTTCTCACTGTTTGAACCTTCAGCTGTCTTTCTTGGACAAGAGCCAAAAAGTACTCAGCTAAGTCATTAACAGTAGGCGACAAGGGATCCACGTCTCTCTCAGTCGCCCAACGAACCCAAGCGCGCCAGTGACACTGGTACACCCTCTCCATAGATTGGCGCTTCGAAGAGGAGATGAGCGTAGCAACCCATTTAGAAAAGCCTCGGTTTCGGAGGGAAACCCCGACAACCGCCATGCGTGAAGTCGGAAAACCTCCGGCTTTGGATGCCACTCTGACCGACGCAGTCTCTGACTGAGCAGATCGGGTATCAACGGCAACCGTACTGGACAGGAGCAGAGGAAACCAGGCTTGAGCTACCCAACTCGGGGCTATGAGCGTGACACGACAAGGTTGCTGTCTGATCTTTGCCAGAACCTTGCTAAGCAGAACCGGAGGGGGAAAGGCATAAAAATCCAGTCCCGTCCAGTCCATGCTCAACGCATCATACTCCAGTGCCAGTGGATCTGGTACCGGCGATACAAAAACTGGCAACTGACTGTTCAGGCGAGTGGCAAACATATCGAGTTGAGGACTCCCCTACAACTGAAGAACTCGATAAGCCACCGCCCGGTGCAACATCCACTCCGTCTGAACCGGGGAACGACGACTGAAAGCATCCGCCAAGACATTCACGGACGAAGGAATGTGTTTGGCCGATAACACCACTCCCCAATCGTCGCACCATTCCAGAATCTCCAAAGCCGCAAGACTCAATGACAGGGATTTAGTGCCTCCCCGCTGATTGAGGTACGCAACAACCGATGTGTTGTCCAACCTCAACAAAATTCAACGATGTCGAATAACAGTCCTGAAATGGAGACAAGCGCGACGCACTGCTTCCATCTCCAACAGGTTGATGTGACGACTCCTCTCTGAAGGAGTCCACACCCCTGACAGATGTTGATCCAAAAGGTGTGCACCGAACTCCTCGAGGGAAGCATCAGTAAACAGGACCAACTCTGGAGAAAGTGGGTGTAAAGGAACGGCCTGGGACATACACTTGTCCACTAGACACTCTTGGATCGGAAGAATGAACCAAGGCCCCAATGGTATCACCAAATCCCAGCTGAGACCATCCCACACTCGGGACAAATGCCATTGAAGCAGTCTCTTGAACCATCTGAACCGCACATTCAGTGCTGTCAGCGATTCGAGATGGCCTATCACCACATAGAGCGTGCACACCGACGCACTTTGCTCCACCAGAAGACATTGCACCAACGTCGTGAAATTGTGAAGTCGCGAATCCATCGGAAAAATGGACGCTTCCACAAGGTTGAAAACCACCCCGAGATAAATGAAAACCTGCGTTGGCACTAATTCCGACTTGACCCAATTGGGAATAAACCCCAACTGAAGAATCATGTTAATTACGAACTCCATGCCGCCAGAATTAACCAATCGTCCAGGTAATTGTGCATCCGTATACCCAACAGATGTACACACCCCACCACTGCCTTGTGGCCAATCCGAACGGCAGAACTTAGAACTCGTAAGCTCTGCCATCGTAGAGGAACCGCAAGTACTTCCAAAAATCCTGATGGATTGGAACATGCAGGTAAGCGTCCTTCAAATCGATGGACGCCGCCCATTCCCCCACCTGAAGCAAAGGGCGAACAGACTGAACTGTCTCCATCTTCATAGATGGAATAACAACGTAAGAATTCAGTGGCTTCAGGTTTAGAATTGGTCGTCACTCGCCTTCTTCTTCTGGGTGAAGAACAGATGGGAATAAAATCCCAAAGTGCCCAAATCTATCTCCTGGATGGCTTTCTTGTCGAGAAACTCAACAACCATCGTCTCCACCAGTACTCGTTTGTCGACAGACGGTACTGCAGGTAACCGGGGGGAGGACGTCAGTCCACGCACCCTCATCCCGGCTGCTTCCCACCTCTGGGCGCCTTGCCCTGAGCGGAACCACGAAAACGTGCTGGCTTCCCCCGAAAACGTCCCTGTTTCGATGAACCACGGGCATTACCCGACTGCAAGCCCGAATCAGACACCACAGGGATCTGATAACTGTCAAGAAAAGTCGATTTCTTAACAGGTGGAGGCTTAAAAGTAAACGCTGCCTGGCGCTTACAAGCAGTTCGGGACTGAGCAGCAGGGACGAATTTCGCCGCTTCTTGGTCCAAGACCAAGTTAAAACTGGTCCCAAAAAGTAAGGTTTCCCTTACTGAGTGACTACGAAACTAGGTTTTAACCACACCCGTCGCTCTCAGTCCCGTCAGGTAGTGATCCCGACACAGAAGTAGACTGTTGGCAAAAACACGCCCAGCAAGCTGAGTGACGTGATGAGAGGCTTTAGAAGCCGCCAACAAACAACCCTTAGCCATCGGTGGAAGACCCATGACTGCTTTATCTAGCCCAAATAGGAATGTACCTAAATGGTTATTGACTTGAAAAAGAAGTTTAGATAACCTCTCCAAAGTCTCTAAATCCGTGAGTGGCACACTGACATTAGAAGATGGGTGGCAGTCTGCCTTCACCCTAGCGGAAATGACCGCTGGATGTCAAAGGAAGGAAGCTCCCAATGTCTTATACGAAGACGTGGACAAAACCTTCGCCGCAGACAACAGTTTCTCGGTAGCTAACGCTGCCGGAAACTCTTCCACCACCGCCCCCACAATACGATTGCTACCCACAATCAAAGCATCAATCTCCACAAGAGATTCATGCACCTCGTGCACTAACGGCAAGCCGAAATCCTGCCGCAGAGCGTCCGTCGCTAAAGGCCGGTTTCCAAACGAAACACCCTTGTAAGACTGAACAGCCTCCTCCGACGAAATTGCATCCGCGCACACCAGTCGGATCTGTTCCCGTACAAAACCAAGAACTGCCTGGTAATCATAATCGCCGTCTGGCGTACCATTGGCCAAATTGGAAATCTTATCAAGCACCGAACCTGGTGCCGACCCTTCCCCCGAACCACACACTGAAACGGAGGGAAAATCCTCTTCCGAAGAAGAAATGTTTTCAAACAACGTGCCATGCACTGACCGTAACGGAAACGAAACTGCATGGGCAGGACGATGCGGACCGGCCGAATCTGCAAACTGGTCCAACCCCTGTCTCACTGGAAACCCCGGCGGTGGAGGGACTGGTGGAGGCGATTCCCCATGCCAGGCCATGAAATTCTCAAAAATAGAAACATAGTCCCCCCGAGTCCACCCCTGAGGGCTACCCGAAACCATCGGACCCTGAACGAAAGGTTCCGCCCACACAGTCGAGGGATAACGCCTGGAACCTCTACCCCGATCTGACAGGTCCGGATTGACCATCGGTGTAGACACAGGCGCACCCAAGAAAGCTGCAGTTTCCCTGATCCCTGCCGAAGCAGACAATGGGACTGGTGGTGTCGGTTAAACCGGAACATCAGGAAATTCGTACACATACGAATCCTGCGCCAAATTCTGAACCCAACGTACCACGTGTGGATTAGCCAGTTGACGTAGCCACATGCGAACCCAGTTGACGTAGCCACATGCGAACGATCTAAAAGTTGACGACACTGTACAGGCGCCCCAACAACAGAAGGGACGCCCACTGGCGTCGCACCCGAAACATCGCCACCCGACTCCGTGACCAAGACAACGTTGTGAGACTTCGCGATTTCGCCAAGTGGCTCGATCATCAAAGTAGTGTCAAAAGACGTGTTGGCCGAAATGGCACCCTCGGACACCACGACCAACCCTGCACCAGAAATCGGCGCCGCGAAGCGGACTTCATTCTAGAGCTAATCGACCCCTCCACAGAAGGACCGATAACCCTGCCCCCATCAGCAAGATGGGAGTTGGAACTGAGAGACACAGTTCCTGCCACGGCTGCACTCCCTCCGACTGATGCCCCCGTTACAACCGTAACAGGCGCCGGCTCCAGTGACGGAGGCAAAAGCAAATCCCCAGGTGGAACGGAGCCCGACCTGGAACAGCACCCCCTCCGCGCCAAGCGGCACTTCGGGTTTACTGGTATCACCATGAAGATGGCGAACAGAGAAGGCGGCGCCCTTTTGCGCCTACCACTTGTCCGCGAGCTCTTTGAACTGGACACCGACTTGCCGACCGATGGCAAATCGGTATGGAGCACGACCCCAGAGGTTGCCACTGTGCTCCGCCCGTCCTGTTCATGTCTAATCATCCTCTTACGCTCGGCGTCTTTTGACAGCTTCTTAGCCTTCCCCCACGTGGAAGGGGACCAATTTACACAGATATGACACTGGCGTTCAAAACAACAAGAACGATATGCCCGACATAAAAAATGCTGATCAAACTGGGGCAGTCGTTTAAGACAACCCCCCTCGGCACACACAACCAACCGGTTGGAGCCCGAGGAAATCGTGTCAGACATTAACCCCCTGTGTAAATCACCCAAAGACCTCGTATGACAGAGTAAAACAAAATTACAAATTAATAAACAATTTAACAATTTGACAACATTTTTACTACAGAACTCGAACACGACTGCAATGGAGGACTGCAGAATCAAAAACGAGGATATACGGTCTACCCATGCGAGGGTGTAGGTTATACATACGGCAAGGGGAGATAATTCTGCAGTGGAGGTTATAACTCAGGGTCGTATAGCATTGTTGTTGTTCTAGTACGGTAAGTTGAATAAGACTATCTAGTCATCATATCTTGCCAATGTATACAGTGATTGCAGGATAAATATATATATATACATACTATTGATCTCTTATCAATGTATACAGTGATTGCAGGATATATATATATATACATATACAATTGATCTCTTATCAATGTATACAGTGACTGCAGGATATATATATATATATACACACACACAATTGATCTCTTATCAATGTATACAGTGACTGCAGGATATATATATATATATATATATATATACACACACACAATTGATCTCTTATCAATGTATACAGTGATTGCAGGATATATATATATATACATATACAATTGATCTCTTATCAATGTATACAGTGACTGCAGGATAAATATATATACAATTGATCTCTTATCAGTGTATACAGTGACTGCAGGATATATATATACATATACAATTGATCTCTTATCAGTGTATACAGTGACTGCAGGATATATATATATATATACACACACAATTGATCTCTTATCAATGTATACAGTGACTGCAGGATATATATATATATACACACACAATTGATCTCTTATCAATGTATACAGTGACTGCAAGACATATATATACAGTCGAACCTGTCTATGGCGGCCACTCGTGGGACATGACAAAAGTGGCCGCCATAGAGAGGTGGCTGCCGTATGCAGGTCATATATAAGTCCGAATTTTTAAAAACAATTACACGTATGTTGCAATAGAACTATTAAGGAGCCATATACATGTTCAAAAACGTTAACGCGATCGACTTACTGGGTTTAGGTGGCATTTTGAAAATAAATATCAGAAATAAACTGCAGCAGTATTTAATTCCTTCTAGAGTTGACAAGTTTAACTCCAGTTGTTTTAGGCTAGATACCCTCTTATCAACTGCGTTTAATGACCACCGCCGATGACTAGTACATCGCACCGTTAATCCAGATTAAAAACACTTGTTAATTAACGAACACAGCTAAGCGACCGACGACCTTTAAAGGACCGCTGTTTATCAAGCCAATTGGTTATATCAACAAAAACATCTTACGGTTTTTTTTTACGAAGGCCGACATTTCTTTATAACTTGCACTAAAAAACAATTGTGGCCGCGATAGCAGGTTCATTTTCGCTTTTTTATGACAAAAGTGTGGCTGCTGGCCGCGTTGAGCAGGTGGTTGCCATATAGAGGTAAAATATATAGTAAAATTCATTCGGGGGACCTCAGGGTGGCCGCCATGGACAGGTGGCCGCCATATGGAGGTGGCCGCGAAGGCAGGTTTGACTGTATATATATATATATATATATATATATATATATATATATATATATATATATATATATATATATATATATATATATATATATATATATATATATACACACACACACACACAATTGATCTCTTATCAATGTATACAGTGACTGCAGGATATATATATATATATATACACACACAATTGATCTCTTATCAATGTATACAGTGACTGCAGGATATAGATAGATATATATATATATATATATATATATATATATATATATATATATACACACACACAATTGATCTCTTATCAATGTATACAGTGACTGCAGGATATATATATATATATATATATACACACACACAATTGATCTCTTATCAATGTATACAGTGATTGCAGGATATATATATATATACAATTGATCTCTTATCAATGTATACAGTGACTGCAGGATACATATATATATATACAATTGATCTCTTATCAATGTATACAGTGACTGCAGGATACATATATATATATACAATTGATCTCTTATCAGATTTGATGCAGTCATGCAGGTATTTAAAACTTATTTTATTTTATTTCATTTTATTTTGAAAAGTATCGATTGCACAGAAAATGTCAATATATTTTGTTTATATACATGTAGGTCCTTCTCATTTGGACCCAAAATATCTTGATGCATCACCATGTTATCTGAGGCAGCACAGCGTTATCTGAGGAAGCACAGCGTTATCTGAGGCAGCACAGCGTTATCTGAGGCATCACCATGTTATCTGAGGCAGCACAGTGTTATTTCTGGTATAGTTGGTGCTGTTGTAGTTTGAAATATGAAATTTGACTTTTAAAAATGATGACGTGTGTATACATTTATTATTTTGCACCTCATTTTTCTTGTGTACTTATTATATACCCGGAAATAAATGTATGTACACAAATAAATGTATATATGTATAGTATATATATAATAATAATGTACTTATTGAATTGTTGATATATATATATAATAATAATGTATTTACTGAATTATTGTATATGTATATATATAATAATGTACTTACTGAATTATTGCCCCAAATATGGTCCCCAAAATGATCAGCATACTGAAAAATATAAATATCACATTAAATTTTATTTTGTTAATTGAAAAAAAGGTATTTCATTTTAACAAGGTGGTCAAACATTAATGGTGAAAAGAAAAACGACAACATCTACATATCCAATCAGAGGTTTTGTAGTATCAAACGTATGGTAGACCCTACCTGTAACATTTGGTCTTGAGTTAGCAGTGGCGTAGGAAGGTGCTAACAAGTGTGGGGGGCACACACACACGCACACACACACACACACACACAGACACACATATATATATATACCAGAAAAGAGAGAGAGAGAGAGAAAGAGAGAGAGAGAGAGAGAGAGAGAGAGAGAGAGAGAGAGAGAGAGAGAGAGAGAGAGAGAGAGAGAGATACAGACAGGGAGAGAGAGATGGAGATACATGAGAGATGGACAGAAAGAGAAATGGGAGAGAGAGAGAGAGAGAGAGAGAGAGAGAGAGAGAGAGAGAGAGAGAGAGAGAGAGAGAGAGAGAGAGATACACACAGGGAGAGAGACAGGGCGAGAGAGACGGAGATACATGAGAGACAGAGAGAAAGAGAAATGGGGGAGAGAGAGAGAGAGAGAGAGAGAGAGAGAGAGAGAGAGAGAGAGAGAGAGAGAGAGAGAGAGAGAGAGAGAGAGAGAGAGAGAGAGCGAGAGAGAGAGAGAGAGAAAGAGAGAGAGAGCGATGTACATGTAGTTAATGACATCAGATATCTGCTTTATTCTGTGAATGTACGAAATTTCTTAAAGCCATGATTGTCATATCAAAGTCCTTGACTATAGTCATGAAAACATCACTTTATTAAAACAGTAGCTCTCTTTGCATTTTGTAAACACAAATAAAGATGGGAAGGTGTGATTGCAGCTTTAGAAACCAACTTCAACAAAATCTAAAGCCAGGTTTTACAACATATAAAGAAACTGTTCATTGTGTTGACATATAGATATTTCTTATTGGCTGTGATTTTATCATTGGCTGTGACAAAATATGTTTTTTGTTAGTCTAAAAACTCATCTAACAGATAAAAAGAAAAAAAGTAAAAGTAAAAAATCTCTAGCACCCCCTCCACTTTCTCAACATGAGCTAAGGCATAGCAGACACAGTGAAGCAGAAGGGGCTGGGGGAACTCTAACTCCCCCTCTACCCTCTCAACAGGAGCTAAGGCATAGCAGGCACAGTGACGCAGAAGGGGCTGGGGGAACTCTAGCTCCCCCTCCACCCTCTCAACTTGAGCTAAGGCATAGCAGGCACAGCGAAGCAGAAGGGGCTGGGGGAACTCTAGCTCCCCCTCCACCCTCTCAACATGAGCTAAGGCATAGCAGACACAGCGAAGCAGAAGGGGCTGGGGGAAATCTAGCTCCCCCTCCACCCTCTCAACATGAGCTAAGGCATAGCAGGCACAGTGAAGCAGAAGGGGCTGGGGGAACTCTAACTCCCTCATTAATTCTGAATCAAAAATAGTATTGGTAGTAAATCTTACGGCAGAGATAAATTTTACTTGTAGAATGCAGGAAATTGCATTCCAGGACATCTAGTTTTCAAAATTGTACGGGGGAGCATACCCCGATCTCCCTAAAAAGTTTGCTTTGTGCCCTCAATCTCAGTCAGCCCCCCCTCCCCATGTCTACTTGCTTCCGCTGTACCTGCATAGCATAGTCAACTTTCTTAATATGTGGGAAACCCCTGGTAGCCAGAATGACCATCTTCGACTTATTGCAATGCCTGCAAATCAAGATTTCTTGACAGTTGAAAATATTCAAAAAGTCAAAACAGACTGAGTCAGTCTGGGGGTTTTGAGGTTGGTTTTTTTTTTGGTTTTTTGCTTAAATAATAATAATAATAATAATAATAATAATAATAGTAACAAATTAATTAAAGTAATTCTCACCATGATTCTGGCACCTTTGCTGATAAGACGTTTGCATAATGGTAAACTGAAAAATACATGATACGGTTACAATTTAAGTCATAAGCTCACAATCATCAGGGGTGGCGCAGACGGTACGGCCAGTATGGCCATGGCCGTACCATTTTGTGTGTGTGTGTGTGTGTGTGTGTGTTATATTTGTTATATCTGTGAAAATGTCTGTACAAGTAATTTGAAAGGCAAATCTGGCAACCTCGAGCCGTACCACTATTTTCACACTGTGTCATTCCTGAATCTTTCTAAACATGAAATCTGTATGCATATTTGAATTTATGTAATTTTTATGCATCTCTTATCAAACCCAATCTAATGTGCAAATGTTTTTGGAAAAATCACATGAATACAATGTATCATTTGGTGCAAAAGTAGTCTGTATTACATGTATTAGAACCATGTACCATTTTCTATTAAAGGGAAATACCTCATGTATGACTCACTTTCGAAAGGATTTTGCTTTAGCCAATTGCAGAACTCTGCATTTGAAAAATACTTTTAAAAATACTTTAGTATATAAAAATATTCTTAGTCTTACATAATGTGTATTTAATCATTTGTAATTGGCTAATTTGGCTTCTTAAAGTCAGCAATTATCAAATACTTTAGCATATAAAGATATTCTTAGTCTTACATAATGTGTATTTAATCATTTGTAATTGGCTAATTTGGCTTCTTAAAGTCAGCAATTTATCAAATACTTTAGCATATAAAGATATTCTTAGTCTTACATAATGTGTATTTAATCATTTGTAATTGGCTAATTTGGCTTCTTAAAGTCAGCAATTTATCAAATACTTTAGCA
>NC_054699.1:8053187-8092132 GCF_016097555.1 Gigantopelta aegis
TATTCTTAGTCTTACATAATGTGTATTTAATCATTTGTAATTGGCTAATTTGGCTTCTTAAAGTCAGCAATTTATCAAATACTTTAGCATATAAAGATATTCTTAGTCTTACATAATGTGTATTTAATCATTTGTAATTGGCTAATTTGGCTTCTTAAAGTCAGCAATTTATCAAATACTTTAGCATATAAAGATATTCTTAGTCTTACATAATGTGTATTTAATCATTTGTAATTGGCTAATTTGGCTTCTTAAAGTCAGCAATTTATCAAATACTTTAGCATATAAAGATATTCTTAGTCTTACATAATGTGTATTTAATCATTTGTAATTGGCTAATTTGGCTTCTTAAAGTCAGCAATTTATCAAATACTTTAGCATATAAAGATATTCTTAGTCTTACATAATGTGTATTTAATCATTTGTAATTGGCTAATTTGGCTTCTTAAAGTCAGCAATTTATCAAATACTTTAGCATATAAAGATATTCTTAGTCTTACATAATGTGTATTTAATCATTTGTAATTGGCTAATTTGGCTTCTTAAAGTCAGCAATTTATCAAATACTTTAGCATATAAAGATATCTTAGTCTTACATAATGTGTATTTAATCATTTGTAATTGGCTAATTTGGCTTCTTAAAGTCAGCAATATTAGCATTAAAGATATTCTTAGTCTTACATAATGTGTATTTAATCATTTGTAATTGGCTAATTTGGCTTCTTAAAGTCAGCAATTTATCAAATACTTTAGCATATAAAGATATTCTTAGTCTTACATAATGTGTATTTAATCATTTGTAATTGGCTAATTTGGCTTCTTAAAGTCAGCAATTTATCAAATACTTTAGCATATAAAGATATTCTTAGTCTTACATAATGTGTATTTAATCATTTGTAATTGGCTAATTTGGCTTCTTAAAGTCAGCAATTTATCAAATACTTTAGCATATAAAGATATTCTTAGTCTTACATAATGTGTATTTAATCATTTGTAATTGGCTAATTTGGCTTCTTAAAGTCAGCAATTTATCAAATACTTTAGCATATAAAGATATTCTTAGTCTTACATAATGTGTATTTAATCATTTGTAATTGGCTAATTTGGCTTCTTAAAGTCAGCAATTTATCAAATACTTTAGCATATAAAGATATTCTTAGTCTTACATAATGTGTATTTAATCATTTGTAATTGGCTAATTTGGCTTCTTAAAGTCAGCAATTTATCAAATACTTTAGCATATAAAGATATTCTTAGTCTTACATAATGTGTATTTAATCATTTGTAATTGGCTAATTTGGCTTCTTAAAGTCAGCAATTTATCAAATACTTTAGCATATAAAGATATTCTTAGTCTTACATAATGTGTATTTAATCATTTGTAATTGGCTAATTTGGCTTCTTAAAGTCAGCAATTTATCAAATACTTTAGCATATAAAGATATTCTTAGTCTTACATAATGTGTATTTAATCATTTGTAATTGGCTAATTTGGCTTCTTAAAGTCAGCAATTTATCAAATACTTTAGCATATCAGCAATTTATCAAAAAGATATTCTTAGTCTTACATAATGTGTATTTAATCATTTGTAATTGGCTAATTTGGCTTCTTAAAGTCAGCAATTTATCAAATACTTTAGCATATAAAGATATTCTTAGTCTTACATAATGTGTATTTAATCATTTATCAAATACTTTAGCATATAAAGATATTCTTAGTCTTACATAGTGTCAGCAATTTATCAAATACTTTAGCATATAAAGCTTCTTAAAGTCAGCAATTTATCAAATACTTTAGCATATAAAGATATTCTTAGTCTTACATAATGTGTATTTATTCTTATCATTTGTATCATTGGCTAATTTGGCTTCTTAAAGTCAGCAATTTATCAAATACTTTAGCATATAAAGATATTCTTAGTCTTACATAATGTGTATTTAATCATTTGTAATTGGCTAATTTGGCTTCTTAAAGTCAGCAATTTATCAAATACTTTAGCATATAAAGATATTCTTAGTCTTACATAATGTGTATTTAATCATTTGTAATTGGCTAATTTGGCTTCTTAATGCTCCTGACCATCGCTCTCACTGACCATCGCTCTCTCACTGACCATCGCGCTCTCCTGACCATCTCTCTCTCCTGACCATCGCTCTCTCCGACCATCGCTTTCACCGACCATCGCTCTCTCCTGACCATCGCTCTCACCTGACCATCGCTCTCTCCTGACCATCGCGCTCTCACTGACCATCGCGCTCTCACTGACCATCGCTCTCTCCTGACCATCGCTCTCTCCTGACCATCGCGCTCTCACTGACCATCGCTCTCTCACTGACCATCGCGCTCTCACTGACCATCGCTCTCTCCTGACCATCGCGCTCTCACTGACCATCGCTCTCTCACTGACCATCGCGCTCTCACTGACCATCGCTCTCACTGACCATCGCTCTCACTGACCATCGCTCTCACTGACCATCGCTCTCTCACTGACCATCGCTCTCTCCTGACCATCGCTCTCTCCTGACCATCGCGCTCTCACTGACCATCGCGCTCTCACTGACCATCGCGCTCTCACTGACCATCGCTCTCACTGACCATCGCTCTCACTGACCATCGCTCTCTCACTGACCATCGCTCTCTCACTGACCATCGCTCTCACTGACCATCGCGCTCTCACTGACCATCGCTCTCTCACTGACCATCGCTCTCTCCTGACCATCGCTCTCTCCTGACCATCGCTCTCTCACTGACCATCGCGCTCTCACTGACCATCGCGCTCTCACTGACCATCGCGCTCTCACTGACCATCGCTCTCACTGACCATCGCTCTCACTGACCATCGCTCTCACTGACCATCGCGCTCTCACTGACCATCGCTCTCACTGACCATCGCGCTCTCACTGACCATCGCGCTCTCACTGACCATCGCGCTCTCACTGACCATCGCGCTCTCACTGACCATCGCGCTCTCACTGACCATCGCGCTCTCACTGACCATCGCGCTCTCACTGACCATCGCGCTCTCACTGACCATCGCGCTCTCACTGACCATCGCTCTCACTGACCATCGCGCTCTCACTGACCATCGCGCTCTCACTGACCATCGCTCTCTCCTGACCATCGCGCTCTCACTGACCATCGCTCTCACTGACCATCGCGCTCTCACTGACCATCGCGCTCTCACTGACCATCGCGCTCTCACTGACCATCGCGCTCTCACTGACCATCGCTCTCACTGACCATCGCTCTCACTGACCATCGCTCTCTCCTGACCATCGCGCTCTCACTGACCATCGCTCTCTCCTGACCATCGCGCTCTCACTGACCATCGCTCTCTCACTGACCATCGCGCTCTCACTGACCATCGCTCTCACTGACCATCGCTCTCACTGACCATCGCTCTCTCCTGACCATCGCTCTCTCACTGACCATCGCGCTCTCACTGACCATCGCGCTCTCACTGACCATCGCTCTCTCTGACCATCGCTCTCACTGACCATCGCTCTCACTGACCATCGCTCTCTCCTGACCATCGCTCTCACTGACCATCGCTCTCTCACTGACCATCGCTCTCTCCTGACCATCGCTCTCTCCTGACCATCGCTCTCTCACTGACCATCGCGCTCTCACTGACCATCGCGCTCTCACTGACCATCGCTCTCTCTCTGACCATCGCTCTCACTGACCATCGCTCTCTCCTGACCATCGCTCTCTCACTGACCATCGCTCTCTCCTGACCATCGCTCTCACTGACCATCGCGCTCTCACTGACCATCGCTCTCTCACTGACCATCGCTCTCTCCTGACCATCGCTCTCTCACTGACCATCGCGCTCTCACTGACCATCGCGCTCTCACTGACCATCGCGCTCTCACTGACCATCGCTCTCACTGACCATCGCTCTCTCACTGACCATCGCGCTCTCACTGACCATCGCGCTCTCACTGACCATCGCTCTCACTGACCATCGCTCTCACTGACCATCGCTCTCACTGACCATCGCGCTCTCACTGACCATCGCGCTCTCACTGACCATCGCGCTCTCACTGACCATCGCGCTCTCACTGACCATCGCTCTCACTGACCATCGCGCTCTCACTGACCATCGCGCTCTCACTGACCATCGCGCTCTCACTGACCATCGCTCTCACTGACCATCGCGCTCTCACTGACCATCGCGCTCTCACTGACCATCGCTCTCACTGACCATCGCGCTCTCACTGACCATCGCGCTCTCACTGACCATCGCTCTCACTGACCATCGCGCTCTCACTGACCATCGCGCTCTCACTGACCATCGCTCTCACTGACCATCGCTCTCTCCTGACCATCGCTCTCTCCTGACCATCGCTCTCACTGACCATCGCTCTCTCCTGACCATCGCTCTCTCCTGACCATCGCTCTCACTGACCATCGCTCTCTCCTGACCATCGCTCTCTCCTGACCATCGCTCTCACTGACCATCGCTCTCTCACACCATCGCTCTCTCACTGACCATCGCTCTCTCCTGACCATCGCTCTCTCCTGACCATCGCTCTCACTGACCATCACTCTCCTGAGTCTAGTTCAACAAGAGTGATCTTTTGTTTGCCTTAGCATGAATAGAATTTATCTAGGATAAATATATAAAGGATTTGTCACAAGTATTTTTCAATATGGAAAATATCAACCAAGTATGTTAATTAGTATTTGTCGAGGCTCTGCTGAGACAAATACCCATTAACTAGACGAGGTTGATATTTTACATATTAAAAGACACGAGTAACGAATTCTATTTATCCTATAACGCTTCTAAAATAACATTTTAATTAAAATTTTTACTAAATCACAGTACTAAAGTCGCCGCCATCGGTAATATGACGTCAGTATGATTAGCACAAATTAGTTTGACGTCACGCATTTTAACTACATATTTGAAAACATTATGCTCAGGAATACAGGTCTTGTTGGCTTGTAAACAAATTACCCATCCACAGCAACACATTACCGAGAGACCATTATTAACCGGGTTAATAAACTAAAATTATCACATGGGTTTATGACATGGATGTCATGGGTAAGTTATGGGATAAAGAAATATTTTAAATAGCTCCCCATAATTAAAGTAACATGAGCAATTAATTATCCCCGCAATTTCTTTTTTTAAAAATACCTGGTCATTTTTCTGCATCCATCCATCCATCTAAAACCCACCCATACATCCATGCTCTGTCCATTCATCTGTCCATCCATCCATCTAAATTTAAAAACCTATCCATCTATCCATATATCCATCAATCATTCCATCCATTCATCCATCTAAATACCTAAAGCCCACCCATCCATCTGTCCATCCACATACACACCTAAAATCAATCCACCCATCTATTCATCTACCTGAAACCCATCCATCAATCCATTCATCCATTTAAAACTAATCAATTCATATAAAACCCATCCATCTATCCATTCATCCATACATCCTTCATCCATCCATTTTCCATTAATCCATCCATCCATCCATCCATCTAAAAGTAATCCATCCAAATAAAACCCACCCATCTATCTATTTATCCATTCATCCAGGCAAACATTCTTCATCCATCCATTCATACTTCTAAAAACAATTCACCCATATAATACCCACCATCCATCCATCCATCCATCCATCCATACACTATCCATCTATCATACATCCACCTAAAACCTACTGGTACCCATCAATCATCCATCCATCCATCCATCCATACACTATCCATCTATCATACATCCACCTAAAACCTACTGATACCCATCAATCATCCATCCATCCATACACTATCCATCTATCATACATCCACCAAAAACCTACCGGTTCCCATCAATCATCCATCCATCCATCCATACACTATCCATCTATCATACATCCACCTAAAACCTACCGGTACCCATCAATCATCCATCCATCCATCCATACACTATCCATCTATCATACATCCACCTAAAACCTACCGGTACCCATCAATCATCCATCCATCCATCCATACACTATCCATGTATCATACATCCACCTAAAACCTACCGGTACCCATCAATCATCCATCCATCCATCCATCCATCCATCCATACACTATCCATCTATCATACATCCACCTAAAACCTACCGGTACCCATCAATCATCCATCCATCCATCCATACACTATCCATCTATCATACATCCACCTAAAACCTACCGGTACCCATCAATCATCCATCCATCCATCCATCCATCCATGCATACACTATCCATCTATCATATATCCACCTAAAACCTACCGGTACCCATCAATCATCCATCCATCCATACACTATCCATCTATCATACATCCACCTAAAACCTACCGGTACCCATCAATCATCCATCCATCCATCCATCCATACACTATCCATCTATCATACATCCATCTAAAACCTACCGGTACCCATCAAACATCCATCCATCCATCCATCCATCCATCCACCCACCAACCCACCCACACATCCATCTACCCACCCACCCATCCATCCACCCATCCATCCATCCATCCATGCATCCATCCATCCACCTATTCATCCATCCATGCATCCATGCATCCATCCATGCATCCATCCATCCATACATTATCCATCATTTTAATTTAACTTATTTTCATGCTTATATCCAATTAAGGACTATCCATCAAAACCCCATCACTCTATCCATCAAAACCCCATCACTCTATCCATCAAAACCCCATCCCTCTATCCATCAAAACCCCATCCCTCTATCCATCCATCCACATACAACCCATCCATTTACCTAAAACTCACCAATCAATCATTCATCCATCCATCCAACCACCTAAACCCATCCATCCTTATAAAACCCACCCACCCACCCATCTATCTATCCTTTATCCACTCGTCCATCCTTCATCCATCCATGTAAAATCCACCCATCCATCATTCATCCATCCATCCAACTAAAACCCATACACTTTTATAAAACTCATGCACACCCCCATCTATCCATCCGTATCCATCCACCTAGCACCAACACATTCATTAATCCATCCATTCATCCATCCATCCATCCATCCATCCATTTCATTTCAACTTATTTTCGTGCTTATATCCGATTAAGGTTCAATCACGCTGTCCTGGGCACACACCTCAGCTATCTGGGCTATCTGTTCAGGACAGTGGGTTAGTTGTTAGTTGGTTAGTGGTTAGTGAGAGAGAAGAGAGTGTAGTGGCCTTAGGCCCGTATCCATAGACCGTTCCCTTGTGAACTTGTGACCTTGTGGCGTTGTGACCTCGTGACCTGGCTTTGTATCCTCAGTCTCCATAGCATGTTCCCTGTGGCATGTGTACTACTGATTTATTCTACTTATCACCACGTGATTATCTTATAAAACAAACGTTGAACAGAATGGAAATCAAGGAACTCACAAAAGCTTTTAATGCATAAATTATTTTGTTTACAACTAAAGGATGAACCGAACTCCTGGTGTTTGTCATGGTAATACTTATTTGTAGGGTCCCACAGCAGCTCATGTCCTCTCACCTCCTCAATAAATTCAACTTCACTCATATTGAGAATAGCTTCACATGACTATCAACACCAAAATGGCTTGTATGCTCTTGTGGCATATGAAAAAGAATGAGCATTTTCATTCCCTGTGTTCCCGGTCAGTAGGTCATACATGCCGTGCATAAGGCCACATGTTTCCCGGGTTCAACCTATTGGAACGGCCACTGAACAAAACAAAGGTTCATTGTCAATGTGGCGCGTTACAAGGTCACAAGCGAACACGGAACAAGGGAACACACCACAAGGGAACAATCTATGGATACTGGGCCTTACACCTACCCATTGAGCCCTTAAGAACTCGCTCTGGGTTGGAACCAGTATCGGGCTGCGAACCCTGTACTGGTTCCATCTGTCCGTCCGTCCGTCCATCCATCCATCCATCCACCGATCCATTCCAAAACTTGGTTATGTGACTGATACTCACGGATTTTACTCAGCCCTGCTAACAAAACAACAACTGTATATACCAGCGGAGATTTAACAGTTTTGAAATCCAACCCGGCCACTTGAATCCCTTCATCCGACTTATTATCTGCTACATCCGGTGTTGGTGTTGTTGGTGTTGTGCTGTAATTTGTCGGTGCTGATCCACAGGGTAGGATCACATCAAAAACATAAATGCTAAAAATAGCAACAATACTTTGTAGAGATACCATACTGATGAGTTATACTTTTACAGACGACCTCAAGGTCATGCCCTATGACCTCTGTACCCCGTTAAGAATGTTCAGAAAGGTCAATTCTGTCACAACCACAAAGTCCTTATTTTCAGTCTTCTCCAACTTCAATGTTAATATCTCTGAAAAAAAAAAAAGAGGAAAAAAATGGAATAAAAAATAAAATATGTTTGAATACACAAATGATGAAAAGTGGCTGGTGTGTAGTATAGATAGGCACAGGACACAAGTACGTGGTTTGACAGACAATAAGATATATCAGAGGCGGATCTAGGGGGGCCCTCTAAATTTTGCGAGTTTTAATTTTATTATATATTAATTTTCATTCTTTTATGATCCCCTCCAAACCTCCCTCAAAATTCCATTGGCATTCCGCCTCATGTCATTGGTGACCCCTAAATGGATTTTCTGGATCTGCCACTGTATATTTTTTACTGTCTGAACCAAAACTTGCTTTATAACAGCTTTATAAATGTGAATATTTGTTTATTGTATATATTGTCTCTCTTAATTCCCTATGGAATGGCTCATGTACTTATATATGTTTATTTTAAATGCAATGATGTTGTACATGAGGTGAGATGTAAATAAACATATCTGTCTGACAAGAACTGGGGCAAGGATGATTACAATGGACAGCAAGAAAACCGAAAGTCATAGAAAAAAGAGTAAAGTTTGTTTTATTTAACGACGCCACTAGAGCACATTTATTTGTTATCTTATTATCGGCTATTGGATGTCAAACATATGATCATTCTGACACTGTTTTTTAGAGGAAACCCACTGTCGCCACATAGGCTACTCTTTTATGACAGGCAGCAAGGGATCTTTTATTTGCGCTTCCCACAGGCAGGGTAGCACAAACCATGGCCTTTGTTGAACCAGTTATGGATCACTGGTCGGTGCAAGTGGTTTACACCTACCCATTGAGCCTTGCAGAGCACTCACTCAGGGTTTGGAGTCTGTATCTGGATTAAAAATCCCATGCCTCGACTGGGATCCGAACACAGTACCTACCAGCCTGTAGACCGATGGCCTAACCACAATGCCACCAAGGCCGGTATGAAAGTTATAGTCACAGCAACTGGTTTTTAAACACTAGGGCATATTTTTCACAATTAGAGCTGGTGTGGGTAACTGAAATCTGATATTACTTACACTTTATTGATTAGATTACCCATTTCCGTACATCTGGAGTGTTTCTGGTCATCCTGGTGTTTGTTAAAGCGACAGACCATAGTTTTTAAACACTAAGGCATATTTTTCACTATTACAGCCATCTTTGATAACTGAAATCAGACATTACTTATGTTGTGTTATTTAGATTACCCATTTCCGTACATCTGGAGTGTTTCTGGTCATCATGGTGCTTGTAGTACTGCAGAATGTATTTTCCATAATACATGTATAAAAAAACACGTACCTCTGAGAAATAATGGTTAACAAGACAAGCTGTAGTCTATTTTAGAGGGTATTTCCTTGTTTCAACATCACAGACTCCTGTTTTACTCCAGGGGCGGCGCAGATGGTATGGCTAGTACGGCCATGGCCGTACCACTTTTGTGATTGTGTGTGTGGGTTATATTTGCTATATCTGTGAAAATGTCCTTACAAGTAATTTGAAAAGAGAGTCTGGCAACCACGAGCCGTACCACTATTTTTTACACTGTGCCGCCCCTGTACTCTGTTATAACTTTATCCAAATAAACTTAAGTTAGAGGTTTGTAACTCAACTAAAATTTAGTGTCCATTTTCATGGGTTGAAATTAGCATCTGCGAATTTAAAAGAAGCTATTGGAATGGGAAGAAACAAATATATATATATATATATATATATATATATATATATATATATATACATACATACATACATACATACATACATACATATATATATATATATATATATATACCAGATAACCCCTAAACTCGAGTCCTATAGAACTATTTGGTTTTGTATCTGCTGCTACCATAAAAGCAGCAAGGGTTCTTTTATTTGCACTTTTCCATATAGAACAGGACATACCAGTCTTCATTCATTCATTTCAATTTATTTTCATGCTTATATCCAATTAAGGTTCAAGCACGCTGTCCTGGGTACACACCTCAAGCTATCTGGGCTGTCTGTCGAGGACAGTGGGTTAGATGTTAGTTGGTTAGTGGTCAGTGAGAGAGAAGATGGTGTAGTGGCCTTACATCTACCCACTGAGCCCTTAAGAACTCACTCTATATAGTTTATAGGGGAAACAAGTCATGTTCCCCTGGAAAATACATTGAGAATTTTTTTTTTTTTTTAAAAGGGAGAGATTTTGACCCTGTAGATGCACCTGCTCTGAGGTAGTCTCTATTCAAGCTAGGGTTTCTGGTAGTACTAAACGAAATAACTTCCGGCTGGGTCAAAGTTCAAGGTGAACCCAACTTTTGATAGCGAAGTGAACACCACAAGTCCTGTGATTTGTAATAAATGTGAGTGTGTTGGTTGTAAAAAATAGTTCCATCTGGGCAAAAAATGTAAGCAAATTTATTTCATCTAGTACCACTGTGTCAAGTAGCCTTGTGCTTGAAACATGTATAGGGTACCTGTAAAAAAAAGTAATCAAATTTTGTTCGGAACTAGGGTAGTCATAGACGCTACCCGTTATCTCTGAAATGAGCAACTTGATCCCCAATTTTTTATGATTCACTTTAAGGGTGAGGGGTGATAGTATTTATATCCGTGGTGTTTATGTCAATTGATACACTGCAGATAGGAGTTTTAGCCACATATGTTACTATTGTCGTCTATGGGATTTGATTTGGTAGTGTACACCCTTCTGTGTTTTAAATGCAACATTTTATAATACATGTATACATGGGGAGTTTTATAGGGTTTTGTTGTTGTTGTTTTTGTTGTTTTGTTTTCTAAATAAAAAAGTTGATTGCCAATCTCACATTATAAATAAATATATATTATTTTATTGTCCCCCTATAAGCTTGACAGTGTCAGGCTTGAGCTACATGTATTCTTTCAGAGATAGCTGTGGCACTCGCCAAATTCACCAAATGCAAATTTCAAAAACAATTTATGAATTTTAATTTAATTTGGCAAATTAATTTCCAGTAATAATTGGTATTTTATCTGAAAATAGCTGGGGTTTTGCAATGTTTGAAATTTAATAGATAACTGGGTGACCCAAAGCTATATGTAGCCCTGTGTTTAATATTTAATAATTGTGTCGTATTGTAGAATATGATTATTACATATGAACAATCTTCAATGGAAGTCGTTTATGGAAACTAACACAAATTATAGATTATGTATATAAATTAATGTTCAACCATACAACTCCATTTACCATTACTAGTATGCATGTGCATCCAGAGTGGCGGGGTGGGGTGGTGTGGGTGGGATGGGTTGGTGAATGGGTTGGTGGATGTGTTGGTGAATGGAGTGGTGGATGGGGTGGTGGGGTGGGATGGGGTGGTGGATAGGGTGGTGGGATGGGGCGGTGGATAGGGTGGTGGGATGGGGTGGTGGATGTGTTGGTGGATTGGGTGGTGGATTAGGTGGTGGATTGAGTGGTGGATTGGGTGGTGGATTGGGTGGCGGATTGAGTGGTGGATGGGTTGGAGAATTAGGTGGTGGATTGGGTGGTGGATGGGGTGGTAGATTGAGTGGTGGATATGTTGGTGGATTGGGTGGTGGATGTGTTGGTGGATTGGGTGGTGGATGTGTTGGTGGATTGGGTGGTGGATTAGGTGGTGGATTGAGTGGTGGATTGGGTGGTGGATTGGGTGGCGGATTGAGTGGTGGATGGGTTGGAGAATTAGGTGGTGGATTGGGTGGTGGATGTGTTGGTGGATTGGGTGGTGGATTAGGTGGTGGATTGAGTGGTGGATTGGGTGGTGGATTGGGTGGCGGATTGAGTGGTGGATGGGTTGGAGAATTAGGTGGTGGATTGGGTGGCGGATGGGGTGGTGGATTGAGTGGTGGATGTGCTGGTGGATTGGGTGGTGGATTAGGTGGTGGATTAGGTGGTGGATGGGGTGGTGGATTGAGTGGTGGAATGGGTGGTGGATTGAGCGGTGGATTGAGTGGTGGATTGGGTGGTGGATTGAGCGGTGGATGTGTTGGTGGATTGGGTGGTGGACTGGGTGGTGGATGTGTTGGTGGATTGGGTGGTGGATGTGTTGGTGGATGGGGTGGTGGATGTGTTGGTGGATTAGGTGTTGGTGGATTAGGTGTTGGTGGATTGGGTGGTGGATGGGGTGGTGGATTGGGTGGTGGATGTGTTGGTGGATTGCGTGGTGGATGGGGTGGTGGATGGGGTGGTGGATTGGGTGGTGGATGTGTTGATGGATTGGTTGGTGGATTGAGTGGTGGATGGGGTGGTGGATTGGGTGGTGGATGTGTTGATGGATTGGGTGGTGGATGTGTTGGTGGATTGGGTGGTGGATGTGTTGGTGGATTGGGTGGTGGATGTGTTGGTGGATTGGGTGGTGGATGTGTTGATTGATTAGGTGGAGGATTGGGTGGTGGATGTGTTGGTGGATTGGGTGGTGGATGTGTTGATGGATTGGGTGGTGGATGTGTTGGTGGATGGGGTGGTGGATTGGGTGGTGGATGTGTTGGTGGATTGGGTGGTGGATGTGTTGGTGGATGGAGTGGTGGATTGGGTGGTGGATGTGTTGGTGGATTGGGTGCTGTATGTGTTGGTGGATGGGGTGGTGGATTGGGTGGTGGATGTGTTGATGGATTGGGTGGTGGATGTGTTGGTGGATGGGGTGGTGGATTGGGTGGTGGATGTGTTGGTGGATTGGGTGGTGGATGTGTTGGTGGATTGGGTGGTGGATTGGGTGGTGGATGTGTTGGTGGATTGGGTGGTGGATGTGTTGGTGGATTAGGTGGTGGATGGGGTGGTGGATTGGGTGGTGGATGTGTTGGTGGATTGGGTGGTGGATGGGGTGGTGGATTGGGTGGTGGATGTGTTGGTGGATTGGGTGGTGGATGTGTTGATGGATTAGGTGGTGGATTGAGTGGTGGATGTGTTGGTGGATTGGGTGGTGGATGTGTTGGTGGATTGGGTGGTAGATGGGGTGGTGGATTGGGTGGTGGATGTGTTTGTGGATTGGGTGTTGGTGGATTAGGTGGTGGATAGGGTGGTGGATTGAGTTGTGGATTGGGTGGTGGATGTGTTGGTGGATTAGGTGGTGGATTGAGTGGTGGATGTGTTGGTGGATTGGGTGGTGGATGTGTTGCTGGATTGGGTGGTGGATGTGTTGGTGGATTGGGTGGTGGATGTGTTGGTGGATTGGGTGGTGGATTGGGTGGTGGATGTGTTGATGGAGTGGGTGGTGGATTGAGTGGTGGATGTGGTGATGGATTGGGTGGTGGATTGGGTGGTGGATGTGTTGATGGATTAGGTGGTGGATTGGGTGGTGGATGTGTTGGTGGATTGGGTGGTGGATTGGGTGGTGGATGTGTTGATGGATTGGGTGGTGGATTGAGTGGTGGATGTGTTGGTGGATTAGGTGGTGGATTGGGTGGTGGATTGAGTGGTGGATGTGTTGGTGGATTAGGTGGTGGATGTGTTGATGGATTGGGTGGTGGATTGGGTGGTGGATGTGTTGATGGATTGGGTGGTGGATTGGGTGGTGGATTGGGTGGTGGATGTGTTGATGGATTAGGTGGTGGATTGGGTGGTGGATGTGTTGGTGCATTGGGTGGTGGATGTGTTGCTGGATTGGGTGGTGGATGTGTTGGTGGATTGGGTGGTGGATGTGTTGGTGGATTGGGTGGTGGATTGGGTGGTGGATTGGGTGGTGGATTGGGTGGTGGATGTGTTGATGGATTGAGTGGTGGATTGAGTGGTGGATGTGGTGATGGATTGGGTGGTGGATTGGGTGGTGGATGTGTTGGTGGATTGGGTGGTGGATGTGTTGATGGATTGGGTGGTGGATGTGTTGATGGATTGGGTGGTGGATTGAGTGGTGGATGTGTTGGTGGATTAGGTGGTGGATTGGGTGGTGGATGTGTTGATGGATTGGGTGGTGGATTGGGTGGTGGATGTGTTGGTGGATTGGGTGGTGGATGTGTTGATGGATTGGGTGGTGGATGTGTTGATGGATTGGGTGGTGGATGTGTTGATGGATTGGGTGGTGGATTGAGTGGTGGATGTGTTGGTGGATTAGGTGGTGGATTGGGTGGTGGACGTGTTGATGGATTGGGTGGTGGATTGGGTGGTGGATGTGTTGGTGGATTGGGTGGTGGATGTGTTGATGGATTAGGTGGTGGATTGGGTGCTAGATGTGTTGGTGGATTGGGTGGTGGATGGGGTGGTGGATTGGGTGGTGGATGGGGTGGTGGATGGGGTGGTGGATGTGTTGGTGGATTGGGTGGTGGATGTGTTGATGGATTAGGTGGTGGATTGGGTGGTGGATGTGTTGGTGGATTGGGTGGTGGATGTGTTGGTGGATTGGGTGGTGGATGTGTTGGTGGATTGGGTGGTGGATGTGTTGGTGGATTGGGTGGTGGATGTGTTGATTGATTAGGTGGTGGATTGGGTGGTGGATGTGTTGGTGGATTGGGTGGTGGATGTGTTGATGGATTGGGTGGTGGATGTGTTGGTGGATGGGGTGGTGGATTGGGTGGTGGATGTGTTGGTGGATTGGGTGGTGGATGTGTTGGTGGATGGGGTGGTGGATTGGGTGGTGGATGTGTTGGTGGATTGGGTGCTGTATGTGTTGGTGGATGGGGTGGTGGATTGGGTGGTGGATGTGTTGATGGATTGGGTGGTGGATGTGTTGGTGGATGGGGTGGTGGATTGGGTGGTGGATGTGTTGGTGGATTGGGTGGTGGATGTGTTGGTGGATTGGGTGGTGGATGTGTTGGTGGATTGGGTGGTGGATGTGTTGGTGGATTAGGTGGTGGATGGGGTGGTGGATTGGGTGGTGGATGTGTTGGTGGATTGGGTGGTGGATGGGGTGGTGGATTGGGTGGTGGATGTGTTGGTGGATTGGGTGGTGGATGTGTTGATGGATTAGGTGGTGGATTGAGTGGTGGATGTGTTGGTGGATTGGGTGGTAGATGGGGTGGTGGATTGGGTGGTGGATGTGTTTGTGGATTGGGTGTTGGTGGATTAGGTGGTGGATGTGGTGGTGGATGGGGTGGTGGATTGGGTGGTGGATGTGTTGGTGGATTGGGTGGTGAATGTGTTGGTGGATGGGGTGGTGGATTGGGTGGTGGATGTGTTGGTGGATTGGGTGGTGGATGTGTTGGTGGATGGGGTGGTGGATTGGGTGGTGGATGTGTTGGTGGATTGGGTGGTGGATGTGTTGGTGGATGGGGTGGTGGATTGGGTGGTGGATGTGTTGGTGGATTGGGTGGTGGATGTGTTGATGGATTAGGTGGTGGATTGGGTGGTGGATGTGTTGGTGGATGTGTTGGTGGATTGGGTGGTGGATGTGTTGATGGATTGGGTGGTGGATTGAGTGGTGGATGTGTTGGTGGATTTGGTGGTGGATTGGGTGGTGGATGTGTTGGTGGATTAGGTGGTGGATGTGTTGGTGGATTGGGTGGTGGATTGAGTGGTGGATGTGTTGATGGATGTGTTGGTGGATTAGGTGGTGGATGTGTTGGTGGATTGGGTGGTGGATTGGGTGGTGGATGTGTTGATGGATTGGGTGGTGGATTGAGTGGTGGATGGGTTGGTGGATTAGGTGGTGGATTGGGTGGTGGATGTGTTGGTGGATTGGTGGATTGGGTGGTGGATGTGTTGGTGGATTGGGTGGTGGATGTGGTGGTGGATTGGGTGGTGGATGTGTTGGTGGATGGGGTGGTGGATGTGTTGGTGGATGGGGTGGTGGATTGGGTGGTGGATGTGGTTGTGGATTGGGTGGTGGATGTGTTGATGGATTGGGTGGTGGATTGGGTGGTGGATGGGGTGGTGGATTGGGTGGTGGATGGGGTGGTGGATTGGGTGGTGGATGGGGTGGTGGATGGGGTGGTGGATGTGTTGATGGATTGGTTGGTGGATTGAGTGGTGGATGGGGTGGTGGATTGCGTGGTGGATGTGTTGATGGATTGGGTGGTGGATGTGTTGGTGGATGGGGTGGTGGATGGGGTGGTGGATGGGGTGGTGGATGGGGTGGTGGATTGGGTGGTGGATGTGTTGATGGATTGGGTGGTGGATGGGGTGGTGGATTGGGTGGTGGATGTGTTGGTGGATTGGGTGGTGGATTGAGTGGTGGATGTGTTGGTGGATTAGGTGGTGGATTGAGTGGTGGATGTGTTGATGGATGTGTTGGTGGATTAGGTGGTGATGTGTTGGTGGATTAGGTGGTGGATTGGGTGGTGGATTAGGTGGTGGATGTGTTGATGGATTGGGGGGTGGATGTGTTGATGGATTGGGTGGTGGATGGGGTGGTGGATTGGGTGGTGGATGTGTTGATGGATTAGGTGGTGGATTGGGTGGTGGATGTGTTGATGGATTAGGTGGTGGATGTGTTGATGGATTGGGTGGTGGATGTGTTGGTGGATTAGGTGGTGGATAGGGTGGTGGATTGAGTTGTGGATTGGGTGGTGGATGTGTTGATGGATTAGGTGGTGGATGTGTTGATGGATTGGGTGGTGGATGTGTTGGTGGATTGGGTGATGGATGTGTTGGTGGATTGGGTGGTGGATGTGTTGGTGGATTGGGTGGTGGATGGGGTGGTGGGGGTTATGTGGTTAGAAACCACTTTGAAGTACCCTTTTTGATGACTAAAAAAAAGAGAAAAAAAAGCATCATCTATAATATATATCACATTAAATTGCCCCCAATACATGTCTCTGAACATTTTTATTTCAAACTTTTCCAGGGATCATGCCTGGGAACCCCTCTGCAGATGGTATGTATGTGGATCCAAAGTGGAGGGAGGGGGAGAGAGAGAAACCTGTTTTAAGTGACTTCTTTTGATGACTTTTAAAAAAGTGCATCATATACAATATATAACACTAATGCCTCAGTCACAAATGCATCGTAAGTGGGCAAGATACCCGTACAATGTGTGTTTTTGACGATATCCTATGGGCATCGGTGACATCCTACAGACATTGTTGAGTTTTTGGCCGATTTTGGGGCATCGTAGGGTCATCGGAAACTTTTAATGCCCTTACGATGTCCTTAAGATTTGATGGACCTAAAAAAATGTGTCAGCCCGTAGGGTCCGCGTAAACACACTGTATCTAAAGTAACCATGGTAAAGATTTTTGGGAGACCCCTACGATTCTTTCCCCGATGTCGTGGATGCCAGGATGCCATATGGTTACCCCCAACCACACGGCGACCAGTGCATTTGTGACTGAGGCATAAGTTGCCCCGAAAACACATCTTTATTTCAAACATTTCCAGGGAGCAAACCTGGAAACCGCTCTATAGAATTGGCTCCCTTTTGGAAACTCAGCTCATTTGCCTTCCACAAACACAAATTGCCCCTTTTTGAATTTTGTGACCCCCTTTTAATTTTAAAGTCCATAAAAAAACAATTATATTCTTAAATACAGTTTAGAATAAATAAGGCAAATTTTTGAAAGTCAGTGGTGCTATTTTTGTACCCACAATAATGAAATAGGTAAAGGGTTACAGATTACAGGGTTACATTGCATCCATTACAAAGAATCTAAGAATAAAATCATAAACAGAGAGACATAATTATTAAAGATGTTTCTGACTAATAAAATATTTCCACGATTAAACTTACATATGAAATATATTTTCTTGTTTAGAATATCGGTGTCTGTATATTTAATGTGTTTCTGGTCATCTTAATATCTGTAAGAATACCAAACTGGATTTTGTCTTCAAATAATTTAGTATGTACGAAAAAATAAAAATATTTTAGGAAACAAAATAAAATTTAATCTAGTACAAATATTAGAACGATCAGAAACATGTTTAATATACAGCCACTAATATTTTTTGCAGAAAAATATGTTTGATATGTAATTACAATCGTTAAAAAGTCTCTGTTAGTTGATAACATCTTAAAAATTGCAGCAAACTCAGGAATGTCCCTTTAAATATTTTCTTTTCTTCAATGAAATAAACTAACTACTAATTTTACTATTACTATTACTACTAGACTACTATTACTATTTAATTAATAATTACAACTTATGCAATTGCTTCTACTACTGTTATTGTACTACTATATGGTTATAGTTATTTGGACTATTTATTTAATTTTAATTTTATTTATTTTAATATTTTTTATTATTACTTATTATTTATTAAATATTTATTATATTATTTATTTATTATTTTATTTATTTATTTATTATCATTATAATTATTCATTCATTCATTCATCATTTATAAATATATATATATATATATATATATATATATATATATATATATATATAGACACACACATCCCCCCCCCCCCCCCCCCCCCCCGGCATGAAGTGCCAACCTTAGCATCATTACTTCATACATGTCTTATTTGCTCCAACAGCCCTGATCGCTTTATCACGGTCTTTACTAAATCATGACATTGTTTACACGTACAAAATCGATAGTTACAAGTGTCAATACACCAGCAATACTATGGAGGACCCCATTCGCTATTACGGGGGGTGGGGGGGGGGGGACCTCACGAACAACAGTGCAGGACAGATATGTACCCATTACCAGGAACGAATTTGATTTGTCGAGGTCTGTTTAAACCAGGTTAAAACAGTGTACCATTTAGGAGCTCCGTCACACACGAATACATGTAACATAAACACACACAAATGTCAAAACATTGACCTTGCTCAGCAGTACAGATAACTCATGCCATACTCTTTCTGCACTGAACTCTCCTGGCTTTGAAAACACACCAAACAAGTTCGCCGGTGAAACCGAGTTTGAACTATACGCATTACAAATGACGCAACTTCAGCAATAACACTAGCCCGAGTACTCTGACTGTAAGAGAGCTAGACGGACATTTGGACATAAACACGCTCTCATTACGCTCTGTTTATGTCCAAATGTCCGTCTAGCTCTCTTACAGTCAGAGAGCTCGGGCTACAATAACACCTGAAAATGTTCATGGCTTTAGAAATTCAATGGTGTGGCGACGCACTACAATGGAATGTGAAATCCTGCATAAGATGTGAGACCTGATGGCCTACCTGTACATTTGACTATCTAGAACAGGTACGATCCTAGCTGAACTCGCAGAAAAGAAAAGAAATGAATGAATGAATGAATGAATGAATGAATGAATGAATGAATGAATGAATGAATGAATGAATGATCCGAAAATTACCAAGCCGAAACCGACAAAAAAAAAAAATATATATATATATATATATAACAAGAATTAAAAAAAAAAAAAAAAATACCCACCCCCACCCCTAAAAAACCTGAAAACAAAACAACGACAAAAACAAACATAAAAAAAATGCAGCCACTCCCGCCCAACCCATTAAACAAAAATAGATATAGGTGTACGGGCTTGTTTTTTGTTGTTGTTTTGGGTGGAAGAAGAGTCTGTGACGTTAAACGGAAAATATCCTTGAAAACAGACTAGAACTCGAATCAATAAACCGCTACTTCTCAGACACGCATGCGTTTTCAAAAATGTGAAAACTACATTGTTTGGTATTAGAAACACCAGTGTGAACAGAAACATTTCGGTTGTACGGAAATGTATAATCTAAACAATAGAATATATGTGTATCTATTGATACTAAATGTTTTACCTTTAAATTCCAGTTTTAAAACCATTCCGCTTTACTGCTGCGTAATAGAAAATGTGGTCAGAAACCGTGCATATGCTCTGTTCAGAATGAGTTCCCGGACTTAAAGCCCTAAATGAGACCCCACTGGTGGCATAGGTTCCAGTGTAACAAATCAGTTTCTATTGATGATAATGTTAACGTTTATTCATAAAACCAATACAAGCAGCGTATAAACACACCCATGCAGTACACCAGTAAAAGGTGTCCTTTATATGCATTATACCACAGACAAGATAGTACATACCACAGTCTTTGGTATTACAGTCGTGGCGCAAGAAATAGCCCAATGGACCAACCGACAGGGATCAATCCAAGACAGACCGCACATATTTAATCTACCTGCAACAAAACAGGGGGTAACTTACCATAACTTTTATTAGAAACCCTAATGTTTGCAAAAAATCGGTTCCATTTTTTTTTTTTGGGGGGGGGGGGGGGGGGGGGTACCCTACAGTGATTTCAACAAAAACTAAACAAAAAGAACAATAAACAAACAAAGAGACAACCTAACCCAGTCAGCAGCAGATGTTTTTACTCCGTACCTCGAGGGGTGGGACGTGGCCCAGTGGTAAAGCGCTCGCTCGATGCGCGGTCGGTCTGAGATCGATCCCCGTCGGTGGGCCCATTGGGCTATTTCTCGTTCCAGCCAGTGCACCACGACTGGTATATCAAAGGCCGTGGTATGTACTACCCTGTCTGTGGGATGGTGCATATAAAAGATCCCTTGCTAATAATCGGAAAGAGTAGCCCATAAAGTGGCGACAGCGGTTTTCCTCTCTCAATATCTGTGTGGTCCTTAACCATATGTCCGATGCCATATAACCGTAAATAAAATGTGTTGAGTGTGGCGTTAAATAAAACAATTCCTTCCTTCGAACTTAGTGCAGTGCAAGTAATTAAATTGGGATTTAGAGTGAGTACGGTAGGTTATACAATTTTGGTTTGTGTGTCCATTTGTTGCACTATTTCGGTTGAGACACAAGTTTTGAATACTAACTATATATATACTAGCTACACACACAGACACACACACAGACACACACACTAAATACACTAGCTATATGAATACTAGCTAGCTATATATATATATATATATATATATATATATATATATATATATATATATATATATATATATATATATATAGGGTATGTACCAGTATCCGGATGTAGAAAAGAACCACACTTTTTACGTCCCATCGCGCTACCTCGAACTTTGACAACTTTATTTTTGATACAATGCAACCTACAAGTATCTGAAGAAAAAAAAAGACTTGTTCACGGTAGACTGCATCTGCACACAATATGCAACACAAACATCTAACCACTAAACAGACCCGATGGTTAAAGTTAGGGAGGTGTATAAGTATAAATGGGGGGGGTGGGGGGTGGGGGTGGTGTTTCCCCGCGAATTGTTTATCTTCCGGTGGCCTCTAAAGGGATTTCCTAACATCTGCAGTTCAAGTATCTCGAATGGCGTCTGACTCTATCCAATTTATCTTCACGTAAATACACTCAACAAAATTAATCAAGAGTCAGTAGCTTTTCCGGCAATTGATAAAGTTTTTTTGTTTAAAGACACCACTAGAGCACAGATTAATCATCGGCTATTGGATGTCAAACATTTGGTAATTCTGACTCTACATTTTTTCATTAGCAGCAAGGGATCATAATATACACTGTCCCACAGACAGGAAAATTCATGTAATTATGTGCATTGCTAGTCACACTTTGATCACACATGGTATCTACACATGGTTTTGTGAAATTATAAAAATTACCCAAAGTAAAAGACGACACCACAAGAGCAGATTTTCAAACAAATTGGCTAAAAAACTGTGTCTTTTGATGGTGGAACTACAATGACCCAAAATAAAATAATCAACAAAAAGCATTTCCAGTTTTGAGCGATTGTGTTAGCCTACATGTTTTGTTGAGTATATAAACTGTATTGTACATTATCATCCCATGAATTGGATAGGGCTAGCGGATATTAGAGCTAGCCTACAGAGTAACACAATAGTAGTGTTTTGAAACTGAATAAAATGAATGGATGTTTAACGACAAGCCAGCACAAAAGAAAACAGGCTATTGGTGTCAGGCTAAGGTATAAATCAGACCGCGCTGTATATAACTAACTAACTAACTAACTAGCTCTGTCTCTGTCTCTGTCTCTCTCTCTCTCTCTCTCTCTCTCTCTCTCTCTCTCTCTCTCTCTCTCTCTCTCTCTCTCTTATATCCCTCTTTCCTCCATCCGTCTCTCTCTCTCTCCCTCTCTCTTATATCCCTTTCCTCCCTCCGTCTCTCGCTCTGAGTCTCTCTCTCTCTCTTCGTCTATCTGCCTGTCTTTCTCTGTCTCTGTATGTCTCTCTGTCTTTCTCTCTCTCCCCCTCCCTCCCTCTGTCTATCTCTCTCTCTTCCTCTCTCTCCCCCTCTCTCTCTATCTCTCTGTCTTTCTCTCTCCCTCCCCCTCTCTCTATTTAGGCCATATATCACTCACTGACAAAAATGAATTCGTCACAAAAGACGGTAAAATATTCAAAGGATCAAACATTGTCCAGCTAATACGTCATGTTGTATTGCAAAACAAACACAAACAACCCATAGACTACAAGCAGTTTGTTAAAGTAATGATTGATTTAAATGGTCCTACAAACTTATTTAATCAAATTGGTTATGTCAAACAGACACAACAAACCTTATTAAGTGATCAATCAATGTATTTGAAACGAAAAGCAGTCAGTGGTCCACCTGGACAGAAAACAAGGAAGACTCAAAAAACTCCATCTGATGTTTTATAAACATCCACAAAGTCATAAGTTTGCCAATGAATGTCGTGGATGTAATGCCATCTAAAATCTCGCTTTGTAATTCCAGTTGTCGTTCGGTATTCACGCCCCATGGTTCGTGACAGGTTATTTCATTCATGTGCACATCGGCGTGTACGGGTGAATGAATACCCTGCTCTGCCGACGAATCTGTTTCGGCACGATTAGAGACATGATTTTCATTCATTGTCTGTTTCTTTAAAAGTCTCTGATACGTTTCCCTCGATAGCAGAATCATAGGCTTGGTCATTGTCTACAGATTCACTGTCGTTCCGTAGGTAATAAAGCAGTGCCTCTATACAGGGAGGTAGGATAAATTGGTGAGATTTTAATAGCTGTAGTTTGCGTTTCTTGCCGACTGCTCTGCTAGCCAGTGTGCGAATAACTAGCCTGTAGCGATGCATATGCTTTTTAACACTTTCAGAGAGAGGTATGTTTCCACGTAAAATGTTGAAGATCACCTCTATCAAAGATTTGAACTGGTCGGGTGATGCGTGTGATAACAATGCCCGTCTCTGCTTCACATTGCCTCCCTTGAGCATGGTCAAATAATTAAGATTTTCGTTAATTAGGTCTGTCATTATTATTTATGCATCAAAAGCAGATCTTGACACTATAAAATAGTATGGTCCACCCCAACAATCTGGAATGTCGACTCCACGTATTAAAACCAACTTCAGTGAGGCAATTGACAGACACTTGCTTTTATACCACTGCGGACTCTCTGACAACACTCTCTCCGATTCACCTGGTGGGTAGGCAATAATGATCCAGGAATACTCTTTACTCATGTTAGTCCGAGATGCAAATGAGGAAATGTAGTTTGTGTTCAAACGTTTTATATAGTTTTTAGTCCTTGGGTAAATATACCGTGCAAATTTCGTAGGGAAATATACCGGTACGCAGTCGTCCGTATTGAGGGTCGCTGTAAGAGGAGACATCCACCATGAGATAGCCATATTGTTTTCCATCCACAGCATCGCGATAGGCTTCCCAAAAGTATTTAGATTGACCAGGAAACATCTGAGAAGCTAGTATTTTGTATTCGTGAGCCGAGCGTGGGTTTGACATTAAAATAAACAGATGGGTGTTTAACGATATACTTCTGTTACATTCGCCTTTAGGATAGGCCGACTGTTGTATGTTGACTACAGTTATACCCAAATGGTGGGACAGTGTGGTATAGAGGTTTAACATGAGATGGCTTTTACACACTTCCATCATAAGATCATCTAAAACCAACACCATCCGTTTGTTGGCTTGAGAAGACCATTCGTGTAATTCGTCCAAGTTTGGTAATGCATCGTGAAACTGAATGTTAGGTATAGCGTGTTGCATTTCGGTGTATATGTCCTGCCACACCGCATAACAATACACAATCAGATTAGGTGGCTTGTCAAACATGACATCACCTCGTTCCAACAAACGCTTAGTTAGATAGGTCTTCCCACTCGATGACCCACCAATCACCGAAATAGTCGTCGGTGTCTGTATAGAAAGCAAACATTCATCCTGTTCTTGATTTGTAGTATCACTGGATGAAGTCGACATGCTGTAACAATGGCACGTGGGTAACTGAGATCGAGAGATATTTACTTTAATATTTAAGCACTGGCACGAGCCAACAGTCTGACAGTCTGATTCCTTCTTGTTTGACTGTAGCGACGTGGTCTGGTTTTAATATAAATGCAATCAGTGGTGTGTAACGAATTAATAGACGCTTCCTATTGGGATCTGTTGTGTTAGGTCTCACAAATAGTTTAAGTATAGACAGATATGGGTTATTAGGATTTCTTTGCAGAAACCTCCGTTGTTCATTCCTTGTCACTTCTAAACGGTCATCAAGCAATCGTTTCACAATGGCCACAAGAGCCAACATCTGTTCACGATTCATGCCAAAGACATCTTGTATAATTTCATCATAATGGTTAAATGCAAGAATATGCCTTAAAAAGTCATAGTGTTTTACTACATATCGGGCCATGACCGTCTTCTCTGCTCAACCGACAACAAATAAACCACTAATATTATATTTTTATTTAAATAAAGACAAACATGTGCATTCAATATATGTATTTATTACATTAGATACAAGTATGTGGTGTACAATATTTAAAATAACGACAAATGAAATTGGTTACAAATGAGTCATTGTACTCTCTATCAGTCGAATCAAATTGTTCGACAATATCTGTCATGCTCATCTTTGTCTTTCTTTTACACAGTAGGAAATATAAACAATAAAAACCACACTCCGCAGAGTGTGCAGATTGCAGCTGTAAATTATTGTAGGAATACTCGTAGGGTTTTAGGTATTTAACGATACCAACATCTGGTTTATATCCTAGACTGTCAAATAGTTCAGCTCTGTTTCTGTTCACATGGATGGCCAACCAGTGTTTTCCCTTCTGTGTGCTTCTGTCAGTGTTTACAATGAGACCCCATTCAGATGGTGGTTTAACAATGCGAGGCAGTGTATCAATAGAGTAAACACCTAAGACATGTGTTCGCAAGTGCTGGTCACTGTCAATGGCACACTCTAACTGTGAGGTATTCATTTGAGAAAGACGTTACGCGTTTGATCAGTTTCAATGATAGAATTCCTCTGCATAAGAACTATACAGTTGATTGTCTTGGTGAGAGCTTTTTTGAATTCAATCTCCACTCGCACGTTTCCACTTTTAACGAGGTTCAAATACTGTCCCTCCATAAAAGTCGGCTCGAGTGAAAATACGAAAAGTGCAGACCCAAGCAAAAAATCATCTCTAGATATACCATTCCCTGTATTATTCATCCACATATCAGTTCCATCAAACAGATTAACGTAAGCTCCAACGTCCTCCGCTTCCACGGGACGTCCTGGCACACTGATTCCATCCACGTACATCGCCACTGTTTTGATATTGGAAGCTGTAAAGTTGAATGGATTACCAGTGTAAGAGCCACTGACTGACGCACTATCTACGAAGCCCACTACATAGCGATTGGCCACGTGATTGGACACGTTATCCCACGTGTGACTCAGCTGTGTGGAAGGTATGCTGATCATCTTCACCTCGCTTCTGATGTAGGGATAGAGGGCATTGTTCTTTTCAAACAATGAGTTATGTGCTAGAATCAATGCACTGTTGATTTTCAGTTTACACACTTTTAGGTAGACATCCAAAAGTTCAATTTTGTATTCTTGTCCACTCTTCCCACTCATCAGACTGAAGGATGGAGAGGTTCTATATAATTTCAAAAGCATATCAACACCATTAACCAAATATCTAGAAATGTTAAAAATATCTTCGCACAGGGCTCCTTCCATGGTAATCATTTTACTTTTTGCGATGAGAAAACCTCGATCAGATACTCTAGAATTCGTTCCACTAATGGGATCTGTAGATTCGATATCTGCCTCAACCTCCCCATCATCCTTGTAAAACAGTTGTGACTGTAAATGTGTCTCTTTAGCCTCTGCCCCATAATTCAGTAATAATGGTTGTTGGTGGACGACACGAGTTGTCCCTGTAGATAGACGGACACCTGAGACCACAGAGCCTGCATGAATAAATTTACTGGAGCCACGTGTTCATCTGTAGCCAGAGCTGTTCCACCTGAATGCGTGACTTTCACCTTCAGATGCAAGCGTGTTCGTTTCAGGTCGATATAATCACTTCCACTATTAGACACTTGAAATTCCACTAGTGATGAACCGCTGATTTGACTCGGAGGACGCACGTTGACATAATAGTTTTGAAATACACTGGTCTGATAGGGAGGTAAAGTAAAAATGTTTAACGAAGATGGTAGTCCTTCTTCAAAATCTTTGTCATTCAGCAGTGCCATAGTGGTTTGTTTATTCGAAGATGTTGTCGCCTTCAACAGCCGTAGATTTTAAAACTTTAGCAGTAGGTGTGGAGGTCTTGACAGCACGGCGTATTTTCTTGGTTGTGATGATTTTTTCACCTGACTTGCGTTTTATAGCCTTCATTCGTTTCACTTTAGCATCGGCTCTCTCCACTACATTCTGAGTTTGTGACGTCACCTCCACTTTAATGTTTTCTCCCTTGCTCTTGTTAGAAGTGATCACGTGATTCAGAGGAATGATGTAGTTCATTCTGCTCCCACCTTCTCGTTTCTTCTTCAGTATTTTTTCGACCTTCCACAACACGTCTTGATCTTTCTTGACTCTCTGCAGTTCACTTGTATAGAAACTAGCTTCAATCAATTCGTCGTGAAAGTCTTTCACTCGATAAATAGGTATGCCCTGTCGACGTCTGCGCGAGACTATTTTAAACAATTACTCGGTCCATCGAAGATCTAGTTCTTTAGTGAACGGTTTCCTGAGATTTGACATTCTAACCAGATCGTCCACGTTAAATACAAACTTTTGTAATGGTGTGTTTGCCTTCACTCGTGCTATCTTAGGTTCTAAGTACAGATGGCGCCAAACTTTGATCTGGTTGTCATGATTCACCTCCGCTGGAGCCCATTTACCTAAACTCGCATGAATGGTATGGTTGTAATTATAGATTAAGTCTTGCAACACCTCGAGATATCGCTTGGTGTTATTGTGTGTCATGAACCTCGTCAAAAGTGATTTTAGAGTTCTATTGAGTCTTTCGACGTAATTCGCTTTAATGTTCTCGTTTTGTGTCACAATCAATTTAATCTTCATCTTTTCGGCATAAGTTCTAAAAACTCCTCTAAATTCACCACCTTTATCTACTCGTACCTTTTTAGGAACACGTCCATCTTTTAACATGGATTTAAAACCTTCTAAGACCGTCTCTGGTTTTTTATTTCTTAAAGGAACAACCCATGCATATCTAGACAAAATATCAATAGCGACGAGCAAATAACGCATACCATCGTTCCATTTGCTGTAACGAGACACGTCGGCTAAATCTAAATCAAACTGTTCATCTACAGTGTTCACTCTCACTTTAAGACGACGAAATCGTTGTCTTACTGGTTTATGAAGACTATATGCCTCATGATCATTTAGAACGTTTTTCAATTTGTTGAGTTTAAAGTTGGATAAGCCTCGCCTCTTCAACGACTTTTGAAATTTAGAAGGACCATAAAATGATCCAGGCATACGAGGGTTAAAATAATACTGTTCTAAAGTTTTCCTATCATCTCTCTTCTCTGACTGTTTCTCGTCAGTAGCCATAACACAAATGGTGCCAAATAAAAACTGTTTCCCAATAAATACACAAAGAACAAACATGTTTAATTAATGATGATTTATTCAACATATATTATTTAAATGTCTCATGCTGTAAAGGTCACACATCTAATAATACGAGTACACGATGTAATCATGGAATTAAAATAACTATGCTATAATGTCACGATTTCACAAAGCCACAACATGTCTTTCTGATGCTGTCATTCTTCTGTCTGATTACACCGACCATATTAATATAGTCACAGTTTGGTGACCATTTCTCGTGTTTCTCCCAAGGGTTATCCATAACTTCCCATCCTTTCAGCACGATGTTGCATTTGAAACAGTAACACGCATCTGCACGGTTAAGATATACCAGACCTGCATGAGCCATGTCTCTGGGAGATTGTTTCATTTGTGGTGGCCAATCTGTAAATGATGACAAACGTTGTTCAAATAAAGTCCAATCTGAACAACTGCTAGTCCTATAACCCACAGAATCGGTGCAAATATCAACCATGGTATCTTCTGTCACTGTTCTTTTTTTTGTGTTCGTTTCAGACGTCGAGCTTAGGTTGATAGACAAATGATGTGTGGACTAAAATTTTGGCTATTTAAAGGGTCAAGACCATAACACTAGCCAATCACCTTCGACTTTCTCATCAAACAATCTATTAAAATTATTTTTAAACCCAGTCTACCAGGACATAATTACGCAGAGTAAATGTGATCTTTTTCAAAGAGAAAAAAGACGCTCCATTTGTATGTATTTCAAAACTTGAGATTTCAAAGCGTCCAACCATTCATCTGTCTTAAAATGTGTATTTAAATAGTCTCTGCATTGATAAGACAACAATACACTGCTAGATACACGGTCTTTTGTGTAGGGATCATCACGTACCAGTTTGATCCATTTGTGAATAACTCCCAGTTCGTCTAATTCAGTCCAAGCCATGTTATAGTACTGCTCAATTTTTGTCAGTGGCAGTTTTATCACAACAGACGTGAATGACTTCCTCCTCAAACATACACACGAAACAGAGCTCTGTAGACAATATCTTGATAATTTTGACTAGATTCATGCTATATCACAGTGTTAGCAGAGATTCGATGTAATGTTTCATGTCGACAGAGGCCACCTCGTCTACGTGACACATTGGCAACATTTTCTTCACGATGACTCGCTTGGTCTGTTCCGAATCGTCTTGATAACTACTCTTAGCATTCTGAACACATTGATGTCGGTATTGAAACCACATTCGCGATTCCCTCACAGTATTCTCCGATAGATGATCTGGGGATTTTTGAACGTATTTCCAAGCATAAAAACACTGCTTCTCCATAATGATATCCACGATTAATGACAATGCCAACTTGACAAAGTGGGTTTTATAGTATAAGATGACATCATACTTATAATTATAACGATAGTGATTGGATGAATTTAAATTGTTGATATTGTTCATTTCTATAAAAATGCCATTCACGTATACAACAAATTCAATCTAATTAAAAAGCAGCTCCTTTAAATAATTCACGAAACAGTGTTATTGCCATATTAAAAACCAAAACGTAATTTTTTCGTATCAAATAATGGTGGAACATATTTATTTCGTCAAAAAAATAATAATTCCGGTCAGCTAAATTAAATTTCGTTGTAACCAAATGAGTGCATGGTATGTCGAAATGACGGCGTAAGCGGACCTAGGTAAACGCGAATGTGTTTGCCCATTTCTAATTTAAACACCACCCACAGCAAACAAGACCTGCTTTTTTTGTCAGCCACAGAGCTATCGTATTGTATTCTCAATATTTGCCTGGCTAGGTTTGACCTCGCATATCTATTGTTAGCGACAGAGTACGCTTTACGTGTGTCATACCTTAGAAATTCTATCAAAACTAAAACCAATTTATTAATTTCTAATGTGGTGAAAAGTACCCACACTGTGTTCACGTCAAATGTTTACTTTAAAGCCAAAGCAAATTTTCAACGTATAATAGTAACCCGTTCATCCAGTCGCTCACCGACTTTTTCAAACAGACGGTAGTTTGTTGAAAACAAATTGCTTTCATAACTTTATCACATGAGCGTATAAAATTTCAAGCGAAACTCTACGTCGCTCCAAAATATTCAACTGAAATTTACTTTCGTTAGGTAAAATTGCAAAAAGAAATATTTGAAAGAGTGTTATTGCCATATTAAAAACGAGGCGAATTGTTTTATTATTATTAACCAAAACTTATTTTTTCGTATCAAATAATGGTGGGACATATTTATTTCGTCGAAAAAAATTATAATTCCGATTAGCTAAATTAAAAATTCGTTGTAACCAGATGAGTGCATGGTATGTCGAAATGACGGCGTAAGCGGATGACGAAAATGTTCAATTTAAACCAGACCCACATATTATCAGCGACAGAGCTATCGTATTATATTCTCAATATTTGCCTGGCTACGTTTGACCCCCCCCCCCCCTCCCCCCACCCCGCTTCTATTGTTCGGGACAGAGTACGCTTTATGTTTGTCATACCTTAGTAATTCAAACAAAACTAAAAGTAATTTATTAATTTTTTAACGCGAAAACAAATACTGAACAACTTGGATTTATATTGTTATTGAGTTTTGGGGGTTTTCTTTTATTTTTGTTTTTGAAAAAAACAACCTTAAATGGAAGGGCTAACTTTAAACGTAAAATATATAGATTAACTTGTAAATTGTACGATACTTTCATAAGATCTAAAATTAGAATTCAATAGAAAAGACATCTATTATGGCAGGACTAAAGGCGATGTCACTACGTACAACTGGTTTTAAATATCTTTAAACCGGCTTTCAACAATGACACACTTATGTATTTAATAAAGTATTTCATCGTCGCTGTACATATAACTATTAAACAAAAAACCCTACTTTCAATAGATATCTTTTGTACATATCCACTTGTTCCTACTGAAGAAAAACTAAGGTCATCCAATCATTATTCGCTAAAGGCCACCTGTCAATCAAACGACGTCATGCATAATTAACCTACATCTGTGTGACGGTACATGCTCTTAATTTCTTTCGCCTGTGGCGATATTAATTGTTTTAGAAGGGCGTGTGCAGTTCCAAATTGCACTTAAGCCCAGATGGGCAACTTGTTACGTAATACCTCCGCGCGACCGGGGTATCTCTAGCGAATGGCGACATCCAGTCTGACGATCAGAGAAAAATATGCCGGCGTGGTGGTTGTAGAAAATCCACATAATACGTGAGGTACCGCCTTGTACCCCCAGGCGATATTCGCTGTCTCTGAGAGTTTTGAATAAATAGCTAGGATTTTAGAGATATCGACGTCCTGGACAGAGGGAACCGGCCAAGGCCGGTCCCTGTGGCCAGGATAGGCGTGTGCTACAACAGCTTGCTCTGAATGTGCACGTAAATCTCTTAAAAAAAGAAAAAAGAAAAGAGATATCGACGAGAGCGATAGGAAGGCTCCAGGGGATCGCTGATCGTCCACTGAACGATCTATGTTAGTTCAGACGGGACCATGGTAAATATATATTTTCTGCTCTGTGTATAACCTTGATGTGATTGATGTGACTTTAAATATTTTAATACTGTATTATACCAAGATTATTTAGACGGTGCTGCCGGTCATCTGACGCAGTAATCTGTAGGCTCACTGTCCTAAATAATTATAAAAAGCTTAACCAGTCATCCTAGAGGACCTAGGTAAACTGTAGGTTATTGTCTTTATTGTGATAGGTACCAGTATTAATTCTGTGTTACAAGGTTATTGAATGAGTAGTTAGGGTTAATTAAAAATTAACCAGTTAGGAATAGAGTTGAAATTCCTTTATTAATTAAGTTCTCCTGGAAGCGTTTCTCAATTATCACACGTGTGGGTGTTGTGTCACGGTGAAGTGATTAGCATATTGTGTAAACTAGACACCTAGAGATTAACTAATTAAGTGATCAGTTCTGGGTTGTTATTATTGTTGTTATTAATTAACTACTGCGGCAGTACCTTTGTCAGCGTAGGTTAATACAGATTCCAAAGTGTATTGTGTTTTTGTTGTGTTTTCTAGTGAACTAAACGTGCTATAATAATATATACTTTATATAAGATCTTATCTCTGATCATACCTAGACGAGCCACAGCGGGTATAACTGTTCGATACAGAGAGATCTAATAGATATACAGTTAGGGGAGATATTTGGATAATCGTGTTTCATCCAGTTACGGGTATTATAGAATCCCCGTGGCAATCTGTCAATCATAACTGTCAATCAAATGACGTCATGCATAACTAACCAACATCTGTCAATCATATGACCACGTGATACATTAGACCACGCCCCCTGTCAATCATTAGGCCACGCCCACAGCACCTCCGTCCAGAGGTGCGGATACATCCTACTTTCTCTCTACTCACTTCATGGGCTACTCTTTTCGATTAGCAGCAAGGGATCTGTTATATGCACCATTCTACAGACAGGATAGTACATACCACGGCCTTTGTTACACCAGTTGTGGAGCACTAGCTGGAGCGAGAAATAACCCACTGGGTCCATCGACGGGGATTGATCCTAGACCGACCGCGTATCAAGCGAGCGTTTTACCACTGGGCCCGTTGGTTAGAGTAAATGGGCTAAATCTCATTCCATTTTACGTGTTTTTGGAGCTAAACTAAATTATTACATGGGTTTATGACATGGATACCATGGGTAATTAATTGGATAAATATAAACATGTGTATATACATACATACATACATACATACATACATACATACATACATAGATGTATATGATTAGTCAGGAGTATTTTGTAATATGGAAAATATCAACCGAGTCTATGTTAATCGGTATTTGTCGAGGCTCTGCCGAGACAAATGCCGATTAACTAGACGAGGTTGATATTTTAAATATTACAAAACACGAGTAGCGAATTATATTTATCCTATAACACTTCTAAAATAACATTTTAATTAAATGTTTAGTAAATCACAGTACTAAAGTCGCCGCCATCGGTAATATGACATGACATCACGATTGGCACAAAATTGTTTGACGTGACGCATTTTAACTAAATCTTTGAAAACGTTACGCTCAGGTATACAAGTCTTGTTGGCTTGTAAGCAAGTGTCCCATCTACAGCAACACATTATTTAGAGGCCGTGTAAATTTGCATACCATTATTAACCGGGTTAATATACTAAATAATCACATGGGTTTATAACATGGATATCATGGGTAAGTTATGGGCTATAGATATATAAATATATATATATATATATATATCCCATTTCTTACACACCCGTTGGTGAGAACATCATTCGTTATTTTTGATAACGCATACTTATTAACCCTGTTAACAATTTCAAGATATGCGACTGGCTGCTCCTAGGTGATGACCAGGCCACCAATGCCATATATCCAATGAAAAAACAGCACGATCAAAATCGATTAAACTGTGACATATTGTTAATCTGACAATCATTTGTCTGTGACGCTTAAGTTAGCTACAAACACAAGAGCTATAGATAACTTTTAATCGAAAAAGATGTTAAAATTTGCTTAAAACCTGGTTTTTAAGGATATGTAAGAAATAGAATACTACATTCGTGTCCGTTAGATACCATTTATCTCTTAACTCGTTGTTTACAAACGTATCAAACTCGCTTTTGCTCGTTAGATACATTTTAAAACGAGTTGTAAGATAAATGGTATCTCTTTCTATATACTATAAGTTACGCAGGTTTTTGACAGGGCGTACGGGATTGTACGCCCCTCCAAGATCTGTATTTCCTTCAAAAACGCGCGTAACGAATTTAGTACCTTTTAGATCTTTTTTTAATAAACTAAAATTACAACAACAGTCAAACTTTTAAATAAAGTATACACACATTTTGAGTTTGAGTTTAATAATAACATAACATCAAATTCCTCAAAATATATTGGATTCTTTTGTAAACAAAAAACTTAGTTACTATGCAAGGTATTTACAGCTTTTTTGTTAGCTGTTTGGGTATTAAGAGTGTCAACAAGGATTCCGGGTGGTTTTACCCCGAATTAATTTTGAGACCCGTGTTTCGCAATGGGAGACAACTCTTAGCGCCTTATTACTTGCGTGTTTTAAATGTTTACGATTATGTTGTACTCGTATCGGAAAAACAAAATTGAACACCCGCAGCCGAACAAAAATATTTGTTGTGTTGTACTACCTTGTAGAACCTGTAAAAAAGCATATCGAGTTATTACTTAAAATAAATTCATGATAATTAGCCCAAGTTCTACCACGGCAGCTGATTACGCAATGCTGTATTCTAGCATTAGATTTTAATACGCGAAAAACTACAATCTAGCTTAGCTTAGTAACTGGTTTAACGTGTCCATATACCACTAGGGTTTCGAACACGCCTATCCTAGTCCGACCTCCGCTACAATCTAGCACATTTTTTGGCCAAACGTGCTCAGGAAATCTTCAAATAAACAGTAAAAATAAATTTACCGAATTGCTGTATTCCCATTCATAATGAATTCAAATCATTTAACAAATTTAATCAGTAAGGCGTGTTGGAGAAAATTTTGTCGGTCTCATCCGCAGTTTGTATTTTCGCACAACCAGTTGAGCAAGTCACGTGACATTTCGTACACCCCGGCAAATTCTGTATTTTCCCGCAAATGAGAAGGTGGTATGCATTGGCTATTGGCCAATCAAAACGCCTGAAATTGATCTAAAAGGTAATTAATACATGCATTAAACTATTGTGTCCTACAATATGTTAAAGACTGCCATTGCACTACCCCTGGGTTAAAGTTTCTAGGTACATGTTGTTTGTTGTGTTTTGGCTTTTTATTTTATCGCACTGCTGTTATTAGTCGTCGATTTATTGTTGCCATATCTTTGATGATCTTAAATTTATGTTTAATCTCCGAGGCTACAATTTGGATGTGCTTGTTAGGTGTTTTATTTTTTTCTACATGCTGAGAACCTTAAAAAAAAAGACCCTCTCCATATGCTTTTAATAAATATTGATACGAAATGATGCAGCATTTGTACAGCTTATATTACTTATTTGCTTTTATATACGTACATTGATCCGTTTCAATGAAATAAGTCTTAAAGGGACAGACCCTAGTTTCAGCTCATGGAAATTAAAACAGAAAGTTTAGTTAATCTACAAACCTGTAACATATTTGGATAAAGTTACAACTGAGTGAAACATGAGTCTGTGACTTTGACATGGTGAAATACCCTTTAAAGATAGACTGAAACTCGACTCCATAACTGTTACTTCTCAGACGCACGTGCGTTTTAAAAAATATGAGAAATGCATTTTGTGATATTAAAAACAACAGGATGACCAAAAACATTTCGAATGTACGGAAATGGGTAATCTAAATAATAAAATCTAAGTAAAGTATGATTTCAGTTATCAAAAAACCGGCTCTAATAGTCAAAACTATGGCTTAGCGTTTAAAAACTAGGGTATGTCCCTTTAACAGGAGAAAAACACAAACCTGCCCACACCTGCCGATAATATTCAATTAAACGAGTATTATGAGCAAGTAAACAAGATTTCAAACGCGTGTGTGCATATTAATGATTTTAGATAACCGTTTATATGTTGTTTTATTTCACAGTAGATAGGTTCTCTGTAGCAGTGGCGTAGCGTGGGCGGGGCCACCGGGGGCGGTTGCTCTGGGCGCAAAATTCTGGACTGGTGGAAGGGACTCGGGGAGTGCTAACGGTCCACTTTGAGTAGGGGGTGCAATACTTGCCTTGCCCCGGGCGCTGGCAACCCACGCTACGCCACTGCTCTGTAGTATAAAATCCAATCTACACCTTACACTGTGGTAGTCTAATCATGGCTTGCAAAACGTTGGTATTAGTCAAGATGTGGCTGTTTGCATATCTGGCAATTTTGCCATGCAGTAGAACCGAAGCGAGAGGTAAGTGATGTTTCCTTATTAACAATTTCTATTACAAAAAGAAAGAGATCTTTCAGAACGTAAAATGTCGTTGATGTATAGAGGATAATCCCCGAGTGTCTTGTGATATCATAATTTATCAGCACGAGTTAATAAAAGTATGAAATCTGAGGCTTGCCGATGATTTTTTTTATATACTTGTATCAACTCGTGCTGATAAATTATGACATTACAAGATACGAGGGAAGTATTCTTTTTATCATCCATTAGCATTCTTTTCATTTGCGACAATTGTAAACAATGTCAGTAATGTAGGTTGAATGTCGCTATATTTGGGAAGGGGTAGACTCGTTAACTAGCAGAACGACAGTGGCGTGACGTCACTAATGATAGGTTTAGCGAGGAAACATACACAGCATCTTCATAAATCAAGGCTAATATTCGTTCCTCGTATTCAGCCTTGATACATGTAGTCAAGATTACTGATACACTACTAGCGCCCTCTATTGGAAGAAAATTTGAAACACCGATTATGTCCCTTACAGGATGACATCGCTGACCAATCACAGCATCGGTAACCTGTGACAATCTTGAAAGCAATATCAAAAATTAACCGCCGAAACCTTTTTTTTTAACATATCGTGACAAACACGACACGTTTCCACGGACGCTGACGCTGCCATCTTTGTTTACAATAACAAGGGAATCTATAAGGAGCGTTGCGATTCGTTGCAATCAGATCTCATCGCATCCAATGCAATTTAAGCATTTTGTGGCACGATTTCTTGACGACATGTATCAAGGCTGAATACGAGGAACGAATATTAGCCTTGATTTATGAAGATGCGTACACAGTGACGTAAAAAAAAGTAACGATAACTCCTAGGAGAATATCGCGGGAGATATCGCAAATTATAATGCCAGCGATATCTCCTACAAAAGCCTTTAATGGATGATAATTCTAATTATTCTAATACGAAAGCCTCTTTTAGTTTATTTAAAAAAAAAAAAAGAAAAAAAAAGAAAGAAGGGAAACTAAGCAAATCTTTGCAATCTGGCAAAAAGTATGGACAAGTTCAAGCAAAATGAAACATTTATTGCTGGTGTGCGCCACTTTTTGTTTTTAAAATTTGAAAAACACATTTTGTTTCTCATTAAGCTAGATGTGGCCCTGATCCATGCATGAGTTATGCTTTAGGAATTGGTCATAGTATGATACATATCACACGAATTAAAACTACATCTTTATGCGCATGCGCGAGACTGTAAAGGGTATAAATAAAGGGGTAATAAGTCATCGGACCATTAAATATGATTCTATTAATAAAAAACTTAGAAGTCCTAGGACTTACTATACAAAACGATAAAATGCCTATTGACGTCATCAATGTTTATAGCCCACCGGGAACAGCCCATAATCAGCTAACGTTAAGAGATTACAATAAACTCAGAAACTCAAACAATAACTTAATTCTTGTAGGAGATTTTAATTGTCATAGCACACTGTGGGGAGGTCTGCACTCCGACGCACAGGGAGACATACTAGAGGAATTCATCAATACGCACAATCTAGTATGTCTCAACGATGGCAGTACTACTTTTATACATGACTATCTGGGCACATCCGCCATCGACCTAACTATCACCTCTAACAATATAGGCGCAAACGCCCAATGGGAGGTGTTAGAAGCTCTCAATAGCGACCACCTCCCTATTCTAACCAGATATAAATGTAATACTACTTATACAGAAGAAGAAAAATGTATACCTAAATTTAAATTTAATAAAGCTAACTGGGCTGGCTGGCTTTACAAGCGACTGTAGCAAAATTAAGTTAGAAAATAGCCTAAACATTGACGACGCCACTAATAAACTTACTAATAAAATAATAGAAATAGCTGAAAAGAATATTCCTAAAACTAAACCCTTCAATAAAAATAGACCAGTTAACTGGTGGACGGACGAAATCAAATCCAAATGCGGCATTAGGAACAGGATGCGTAAACTTAATAAAACCCCCTAGGGAAACAAGACTATCACACTGAATATAAAATAGCCAAAAACGAAGTAGGTAAGCTTATCATCAATGCTAAACAAGCCAGCTGGCATAAATCTTGCGGTGAAATTAACAATAGAACATCTATTAGAGAAATGTGGAAAAAAATTAAGGCTATTCAAGGACAACGCGCTAATTCCACAGTCCTTCAAAAACATAAAACAGCAACTACTAATAAACAAAAGGCCGACCTTCTCAGTAAAACTTTCAGTAAAAACAGTAGCAACGAAAATTTTCCTAAACAATTTTTTGAGAAACTTAAGAAAGATAACTCTCTACCAACTAATGATACTAAAACAGCAAATCACCCAACTACTGATAATTTTGAATTTAAAAACCGATAACAATGTTAGAATTAAAAACAGCTCTTAAAGCTAAAAAAAATGTACTGCCACCGGGCCTGATCAAATAAGTTACACATTACTCAAGCACATGCCGGACGTAGCCCTAAAGGTAGTGTTATCGCTCTGGAGGGAGGGTCAAATGCCCACTGCGTGGAAACATGCAGAATGCTTTAGTCTCCCTAAAGCGGGAAAAGACCATTCCCAGGGAGTTATAGACCGATAACACTCACGTCCCACATGTGCAAAACCTTAGAAACTATTATCAATCAACGACTCAACAATTACCTACTCGAAAATAATCTAATAACTAATGTACAGAGCGGATTTAGAACTAAACATTCAACACTAAATCAAATAGTTAGATTACAAAATAGTATTAATGATGCATTTCGAAAATCTCATAAGGTTTTAACAATAGTCATAGATATTGAAAAAGCTTTTGATATGGTATGGCGTCAAGGTCTACTAAATAAACTACAGAGTAACGGTATTAAAGGTAATATGTTTAATTTTATCAACAATTTCATCCATAATACAGCAATCTCAGTTAGAATGAACGGTCACTATTCAGATAGAACCGAAATAATTATTGGCATACCACAAGGTTCGGTCCTCTCACCAACCTTATTAAACATTTTTATTAATGACATAACTAAAG
>NC_054699.1:8092332-8117315 GCF_016097555.1 Gigantopelta aegis
GCATATATTGTAAACTAATGGAAAATATAGCGGGTTTCCTTTCTAAGATTGTATGTAAAAAATTACCAAATGTTTAATGTTCAATAGCCGATGATTAATTAATCAATATGCTCTAGGTTTTGACTGAAAATATATTTTATTGCAGATCTCTCTCTCTCTCTCTCTCTCTCTCTCTCTCTCTCTCTCTCTATATATATATATAATATACACACACACACACACACACACACACACACACACACACACACATACAAAAGGATTGGACACAGGTTATCCAGTTTGTATATTTATGCTGTCTAGGAGAAGCAAACTTCAAAATCAAAACTGAGCTGGAGAGGATCAGAATCCTAGTAAAGGAAACTGTCCTAGGAGAAGGATAACTCCAAAGTCCACTGAAGTCAGAGTACAAAAGCTATGCATCAGCATTAGCGTGGATACCGAAAGGAAATATCTGTACATGCACCAAGCTCTTTGATCATGAAACAGGACTCCAAATCTAAAGCATGATCAACTATGGCTTGAACGCAGAAGAAGAAGTTTTTCCCCCAAGTAGTCTACTTTGTCATTTACAGTCATATTTTCTTCATCCTGTTTGTTGGGTCATATATTGTATGCGTTAATGGTCAGTTATTGGATTTGTATTTTCTAACTTTCCTCAGACTACGATCTTAAACTTGTCCCCCATACTGTCCCTCCGTATTCTGAAAAGTTTACGAAAACCAGAATTTGTTTTGCAGCTGCTTTTTCTGTCTCAGTGCAAATTTGTATATTTATCCAATCAATTTAATATCTTTAACTACAATTTCACTTCCACTGCCTTTTGAGTCAAGTGAAGCCTTTTTCTGAAACAGTTTTCGTTTCCATTGTTCATCATGAAACGGTTGGTAGGCCTCACGGAACAAATTTCGTGTTCTGTCCACACCTATATATTCCACACCCACACCTATATATATACACACATACAACGTATGTATATATAAATATATATATATATATATATATATATATATATATATATATATATATATATATCAGGGCTTCTAGATTATGGTATAACCCCACTCCCATGACTAGTGATATTCAAGGTTGGACTAGTAAATAACTGCTATTGCCATGCCCAACGGCTAGTGAAAAAAGAAGAAGTTAAATGCTGCATTCAAGTCTATTTGGTAAATATGAATATCCTACCTCCACCCCCACCCCCACCCCCAATTTTAGTGTTTTTAAGCTCTATCTCTGTCTTTAGGTAACACATCCGATTATTACTATTAGTAAAATTTAGTACAATTATATTAACTAAAGTAAGGCTAGTGAATTGTTACTTGTGGCTAATAAATTTTTAAATTATCTGATCCCATGGCTAGTGGATTTTGTAAAAATTCTAGAAGCTCTGTATATATATATACATATATGTTTGGCAATAATACCATTTATTGAGATTATGGTAAACACGTATCTGGAAACTGTGGGTTTTGTAAAAAACATTGTAAAAAAAAAAAAACCACCCGATATTTTGTAAAATCAAACACTTTTCTTCTTTCCCTATCACCTATGCGTTTCTTTTTCGACAGAGTATAATTTTATATCATTCTTATTTTAAACAGCTGGCGTCAGGCGTTTTGGTAATTATCACATTTTCTTAACCCCTGGAATGGCCGTATGGCTTTGTTAAACATAACTGTTAAGGCAATAAACTTCATTGAAATCTACATCTCGACAGAATATTGGAAATTATGTTTTGATTATAACAAAAATATGAATCCTAGATCTGACCAATTACATTTTCAAGGACGTTAGATGCGTACGAAGTGTTAATAACATGTTTATTAATGCATGGCAATAAATTTCAACAGTTCTATATCTCGACAGAATCAAGGAAATTATGCGATGGTTGTAACTAAACTACAAATCCTAGATATGACAATTTCAATATATAGTGTTAACGACATGTCTATGAATGCAGATAGAATAATATATTAAATGCTTATGACAAAATGAAAAAGTAGCAGAATCTATTGCTTTCATAAATTTACAATAATAGAGAATGTTACGTACATTTGTATTGTTATGATTGCCATTTGTATGGTTAATTGGTTATCGGTTATGATATAAGTGGATCCTCACGACGTGTCGCAGTACTTGCTATCTGCTGAAGATGACGCTGTCGTTGTTGACTGTCGTGGTGGCCAGCGTGACCCTCGTATGCTGCGAGGCTGGAGGGAAGAGGCGGACGTCGCACCTGAGGTAAGTGTACCCTGTTTACTACAGCAGGTAAGTAATTTCCATGCAATACGTTAGGTAAGTAAATACCACGTACTCCCCCTGTCCTTCAGCTTCTCTCGCTCTCCACATCCCAGCCCTTGTCTCTCCGACCGCGAAATGTGCTTGTCTTTTGTGACAATCCGTGCCACACAACTACCACATCCAATCAGCTTTTAGCTGCGAACTTTGTCTGACCACTTCGGAGAGTGTTCAGTAGTTACTTCTGGCAGTGTTACTATGCTCCCCTACTACCGGCAGTCGTTAGTTAGTGCCGTGGATCAGACCAGATTTATTAGCGGCAGAGGACGAGGATGCCAGGCTTGTGCAGGGAAGTACACAAAAACTGCACTTGCGGAGGAAGTTGAGACAGGTAGGCGATTGTATGGACAGCTCAGAAAACAGAGTCGGAGGACCCTGGCAGACAGGGTCGAAACAGATTGAAATCGTGGGAGAAATTAGAAAGTGTTTTACATTAATATAATGAGAATGATGGGCAGAGCTTTGACGAGATTTTAGGTAAATCCCATGCTCTACTTTGGGTAAGTAAATACCGTGTTGTATTTTAAGTAAACATCTTGGACAATACGACTTAAATATTTGAACAAATACTAGGATTTCTTTGCATACAAGTTTTAAGTGTCCATACTGATACTCGTGGAATTTTGATCGTCCAACCCATTACTGTAAATGTGTATGCCCAAATTAGAAATTAAATTTAAACCATTTAAACGAACACTGGCCTAATAGGGGCCTATGTATGAACTATTTACAGTGACTATTATTACACACACACACACACACACACACACACACACACACGTATATATACGCGATCTCTCTCTCTCTCTCTCTCTCTCTCTCTCTCTCTCTCTCTCTCTCTCCTGTCAAAAAAGAAACGCACTGGTGATAGGGAAAGAAGAAAAGTGTTTGATTTTAGAAAATGTCGTTTTTTGGGGGAAAATGTTGCTGAATGACCATGTTTGTTAATGTTCCTGGAATGGGACATCATGCCCAAATGCACCTTGAAACAAATTTAACGCACGTTGTGCGACAATTGCAGGAAATCGGCGTGAAATGATCAAATTTTGGCGAATGCATGTGAAACTCGGGGAAAAGATTGGGGTAGTGATGGGTATTTAAAGCTACAATGCTCTCAATGATGTCTCATTTCCATTTCGACGTAGATGAGTTACAAGATGCCAAGACTAAACCTGCCGAATCGAAACATTGCAATAGGCCGCCTCCAGTTAGGTGAATCTCAGTCAGCAGTCGCACGCCACATGAACGTCCATCAGAGCACCATTTCATGTCTCTGGGACAGGTACCAGCAGGTTCAATCAGCTGAAGACCGGCGCAGAAGTGGAAGACCTAGCATAACAACTGCAGCACAAGATCGCTACATCCGGGTTCCGCACTTGCGTCACCAAACTGCCACAGCAACGAACACTGCTGGACGCATACCTGGTTTGAGTAGGGTGTCTGCACAAACAATTCGGAACCGTCTTCGAGAAGCTGGTTTACGGGCTAGGAGACCGTATGTTGGCTCCGTCCTGTGACGTCAACATCTACATTTACGTGTTCGCTGTATAGGGTGGAACATGGGGAAACTGGCGGCGAGTATGGTTCAGCGACGAGTCCTTCTACAGCGACGTGATGGACGACGTGTTTACAAGAACGTTTTGCCAACAACTGCGTCGCCCAAGTTGACAGATTCGGTGGAGGGAGTGTCATGATGTCGGGAGCCATCTCATACACCGGCAGAAGTGAACTTGCCAGGCCGCTTACGACACGTGTAACAGTGGATTTCCTACATAATGAGAACATTAATGTGCCGCCATGGCCATCAAGATTGCCAGATCTCAACCCCATTGAACATCTATGGGACGAACTGGACAGACGTGTACGCCAGCGTGACCCGGAGCCTCAGACGCTTCTGCAACTGTCACATGCACTGCAGGAAGAATGGGATAGGATTCCACGTGTCCGGATTCAGAGACTCATTCAGTCTATGCCAAGGAGATGTTGCGCAGTGATTGCTGCTGCTGGTGCCACACAAGGTACTGATTTCAGCGCCCTCGTGCGACGCTGTTTGGTGACGAAAATTGCCTCCACTGCCGTCAGTCCATAGCAAGAACATTGTCACATACTCATGTCAAATTTTACTGTGTACTGTGATACGATCATAAATAACGAAATTATGGCACTTTGTATTAATGAGATAATTCCATTTTCGCCTATGCGTTTCTTTTTTGACAGAGTATATATATATATATATATATATATATATATATATATATATATATATATATATATATATCCGTGTGTGTGTGTGTGTGTGTGTGTGTGTGTGTGTGTGTGTGTGTGTGTGTGTGTGTGTGTTATTATTATATTATATTAGTATATTTACAAATTAAAAGAGAACAAGCGATCAGTTTGATCAAACACGGTTAAAACGGCATTGTATATGATTATTATGTGATTATTATATGGTTATGTCTTTCAGTTTAAAGATGTCGCTGATTATGATGCTTCTCCCTCAGTCGTCACTGCAGATATCTACGGGTATTGTATTCGGGAGCAGGTCAACTCGCCCCTAAACCAATTCGCACCTTACCAACTCGCTCCAGCGGTTGATCAACTCGCCCCACACTGTTTAGTCAACTCATATCATTACCAATTTAGTAATTTAATATAACAATAATTTAAGCAATAATGTGCATTAAATATTGTTGAATATGCACACCACTCGGAGTCCAATAGCCTTACCTCTTCATTCCTTTAAGGATGCAAGGGACAAACTCACAAACGTCGTTAAAATAGGCTTGACAGTTCACTGTAATTGATTATTGGATCTCCCCAATATAAAACCATTTCACTGTAATATTAATAAATAAAATGACACCAAAATTCAGCAAACTCCCAGTTATTTTAAACAAATAGCAGGATCGAACCTCATCGATGGACGCATTCTTTTATTAGATCCCACACCCGTCCCAAATAGTGCCCCACAACTGGCATATCAAAGGCCGTGGTATGTGCTGTCATGTATGTGGGAAAGTGATTATAAAAGATCCCTAACTACTAACAAAAAAAACCACCCAAAAATGTTACGGGTGAAGACTATAATAGTCATATGAGTCAAAATTACCAAATGTTTGATATCCAGTAGTCGATGATTAATTAAAGGGAAATTTTTTAAACACTAAGGCATATTTTAAACTATTATAGCCGTTTTTGATAACTGAAATCATAGTTTACTTAGATTTTATTGTTTAGATGATCAGTTTCCGTACATTCGAAGTATTCTTGGTCATCCTGGTGTTTTTAATATCACAAAATGCATTTCTCATATTTTTAAAAACGCACGTGCGTGTGACAAGTAACATTTATGGAGTCGAGTTTTAATCTATTTTTAGAGGCTATTTCACCATTTCACAGTCACAGACTCACGTTTCACTGAATTGTAACTTTATCCACATGTGTTACAGGTTTGTAGATCTAACTAAACTTAGTGTTAATTTTCACGGGTTGAAACTAGGGCCTGTCCCTTTAAGCAATGTGGTCTCGTGGTATCGTTAAACACAACAAACAGTTTTAAAACAGATAATAATACATCTAAGAAATGATGTATTCAGACTACAGATCAGCATCACGCAAGACTTAGTCTAATCTATGTTCCATTGTATTTGAATTACATCCGAGGCGGAACGTAGCCCAGCGGTAAAACACTCGCCTTGTGCGAGGTCGGGCTAGGATCGGACCCCGCCGGTGGGCTCATTGGGCTATTTCTCGTTCAAGCCAGTGTTTCTAGTCAGTTTTCCACAACTGGTATAATAATAATAATAATGTAGTAGAGTTGCGACATGGTAGTAAAATAGTGCAATTCAAAATGGCCGCCAATTAACTGTGTCTCACTCTTTGTATCACATTTAGAAGTGTAAGTTTTAACATGTTAGATCCCATGACACGTGTTAAACAATATTATTAATTTTTATCTGTTGAAGTTATATATTAATAATTATTTTGGAAAATATTAATATACTAAACAAAAAAACAAAACAAAAAAAAGAAGGAAAAAAGAGAAAAGAAACGCGTCTAATCACAAATAACCCGTGTTAGCCCAGTGGCCAAGCCCAAATATCAATGGAACTGGCACAGATGTTCTGTGTCATAGTGGGGTCAATTTAAAATTAGGACACACAAAATTAATATCTCCCGCTGGTGGCGGCTATTTTGAATTTCGGAATGGCCGCCATTTTGAATTTTAGAATGACCACCATTATTCACAATTTGTATTGAAACTCGGATTCTAAGGCACACAAAACCATGGTACCAAAACCTATAGCCATGTTTTAAGGAGCTATGAGTCTAATGGTGCATATATAAAGTAGGTAACACATTTGTATACACATGTATGTTTATCATATTCACACCCCAAAATATAGATACACTACAAAATAAACGCGTCTAATTTTAAATTCCCTGTATATGTATATGTATATATATATATATATATATATATATATATATATACATACATTATCATATGGTACTAATTAAAACAATTTTTTTTTTTAAATTATGATAAAGTACCTTGAAATCAGAAAAAAATGCGTTCTATTTTACACCACGATCTTCTTCTTCTTCTGCTTTCAATCTTTTTACGGCCGTCATATCAATAATCCGGATGTAGCGATGAAGTTTGCCGTCTTCCGTAGGTCGTCGACATGTCCCCAGAGTTTGGAGTTGATGGACGTGTTTTCCGTCCAAACTTTCTGTCGGATTTCTTCTAGGTGCGGGCAGGTTTGTAGAACGTGTTTACGTGTTTGTTCTTCAGCACCACATTCACATTGGGCCACCTCTGCAAGTCTTGTCCTTTTTAGATGCTTCTTTAGGCCACAATGTCCGGTGCGAAGATGGAAGATTAAAGTTTGTTATTTTCGGTCTAGTACACCACGATCTAAAACGATACAATTCACTTTCAAAACGTGAACGATTCCATGGACATTTAGGCTTCAGCCATTGGACTATTACTATAGGGCATTTGTGATTAGACGCGTTTCTTTTGTTATTCTGTATATTCATATTATTTTTGTCAAAGATAATGATTAATATATAACAGTAGCACATAAATATTAATACTATTATCTAAAATATGTTATTGGAGTTAATATGTTAGAGCTTTCACTTTTAAATGTGATACAAACAGAGTGAAAAATAGTCAATCGGCGGCCATTCTGACCAATAGGGGACACTGCCAAGTTGGTTCTATATCAAATTTTACTCCACACATGACGGCCAAACTGCGTAAGCTATCTCTATTACACTGTAACAAATGCCGTTGTATGTCTGTGGAATGCTGCACACAAAATATCCCTTGCTACTAATTGGCCTATTGCGTAGCGGGAGTGGGTTTCTTCTCTACTTGTATGTGTGTTCCATAACTGTTTGTCCATAACCACATGGCCGTAATTAAAATATGTTGGGGCGTGAGGTAGCCCTGCCGTAAAGCGCTCGCGTGATGCGCAGTCGATCTGGGATCGATCCCCCTTGGTATAGCACATTGGGCTATTTCTCATTCCAGCCAGTGCACCACGACAGGTGCATCAAATGCCCGTTTGTGAGATGGTGCATATAAAAGATCCCTTGCTACTAATGGAAAAAATATAGCGGGTTTCCTTTATAAGACTATATGCCAAAGTTACTAAATGTTTGACATCCAATAACAGACGAAGGAAGGAAATATTTTATTTAACGACGCACTCAACACATTTTATTTACGGTTATATGGCGTCAGACATATGGTTAAGGACCACACCGATATTGAGGGAGGAAACCCGCTGTCGCCACTTCATAGGCCCAATAGCCGATAACTAACAAATCAACGTGTTCTAATAGTGTCGTCAAACAAAACCAACTATTATAATGTGTTGAGTGTGCGTCGTTAACTACAACATTCCTTCCTTCCTTCCTTCTGATCTACACCCAAGTTCGTTTTCTTTATAGAATCGTCAACTTGCAAGGTTTTTAAATGTGATGTTGGATCGTGTGTTATGCCACACATGGTTTGCAACGGAAGGCCATACTGTAATGATGGCAGCGGTGAATCGGGCTGCAAGGGTAAGAAGTACAGCAATCTGCACATTCATACCACGCTTACCTGTACATTCATACCACGCTTACCTGTACATTCATACCACGCATACCTGTACATTCATACCACGCTTACCTGCACATTCATACCACGCATACCTGCACATTCATACCACGCATATCTGTACATTCATACCACGCTTACCTGTACATTCATACCACGCATACCTGTACATTCATACCACGCATACCTGTACATTCATACCACGCATACCTGCACATTCATACCACGCGCTTACCTGCTGTACATTCATACCACGCATACCTGTACATTCATACCACGCTTACCTGTACATTCATACCACGCATACCTGTACATTCATACCACGCTTACCTGTACATTCATACCAAGCATACCTGCACATTCATACCACGCTTACCTGCACATTCATACCACGCATACCTGCACATTCATACCACGCTTACCTGTACATTCATACCACGCTTACCTGCACATTCATACCACGCATACCTGTACATTCATACCACGCTTACCTGTACATTCATACCACGCATACCTGCACATTCATACCACGCATACAACGCATACCTGTACATTCATACCATGCTTACCTATACATTCATACCACGCATACCTATACATTCATACCACGCATACCTGTACATTCATACCACGCTTACCTGTACATTCATACCACGATACCTGCACATTCATACCACGCATACCTGGACATTCATACCACGCTTACCTGTACATTCATACCACGCATACCTGTAGATTCATACCACGCATACCTGTACATTCATACCACGCTTACCTGTAGATTCATACCACGCATACCTGTACATTCATACCACGCATACCTGCACATTCATACCACGCTTACCTGTTCATTCATACCACGCATACCTGTACATTCATACCACGCTTACCTGTACATTCATACCAAGCATACCTGCACATTCATACCACGCTTACCTGCACATTCATACCACGCTTACCTCTACATTGATACCACGCATACCTGCACATTCATACCACGCTTACCTGTACATTCATACCACGCTTACCTGCACATTCATACCACGCTTACCTGTACATTCATACCACGCTTACCTGTACATTCATACCGCTTACCTGCACATTCATACCTGCACATTCATACCACGCATACAACGCATACCTGTACATTCATACCATGCTTACCTATACATTCATACCACGCATACCTATACATTCATACCACGCATACCTGTACATTCATACCACGCTTACCTGTACATTCATACCACGATACCTGCACATTCATACCACGCATACCTGGACATTCATACCACGCTTACCTGTACATTCATACCACGCATACCTGTACATTCATACCACGCATACCTGCACATTCATACCACGCTTACCTATACATTGATACCACGCATACCTGCACATTCATACCACGCATACCTGTACATTCATACCACGCTTACCTGCACATTCATACCACACTTACCTGCACATTCATACCACGCTTACCTGTACATTCATACCACGCATACCTGCACGTTCATACCACGCATACCACGCATACCTGTACATTCATACCACGCTTACCTGTAGATTCATACCACGCATACCTGTACATTCATACCACGCATACCTGTACATTCATACCACACTTACCTGTAGATTCATACCACGCATACCTGTACATTCATACCACGCATACCTGCACATTCATACCACGCTTACCTGCACATTCATACCACGCATACCTGTACATTCATACCACGCATACCTGTACATTGATACCACTCTTACCTGTACATTGATACCACGCATACCTGTACATTGATACCACGCATACCTGCACATTTAAATTCATACCACGCTTACCTGTACATTCATACCATGCATACCTGCACATTCATACCACACATACCTGCACATTCACACCACGCTTACCTGTACATTGATACCATGCATACCTGCACATTCATACCACGCATACCTGTACATTCATACCACGCTTACCTGCACATTCATACCACGCATACCACGCATACCTGTACATTGATACCACGCTTACCTGTACATTGATACCACGCATACCTGTACATTCATACCGCGGTTACCTGTACATTCATACCACGGTTACCTGCACATTCATACCACGCTTACCTGTACATTCATACCACGCATACCTGCAAATTCATACCACGCATACCTGCACATTCATACCACGCATATCAGCAAATTCACACCACGCTGCACATTCATACCACGCATACCTGCACATTCATACCACGCTTACCTGCACATTTATACCACGCATACCTGCACATTCATACCACGCATACCTGTATATTGATACCACACATACCTGTACATTCATACCACGCTTACCTGTACATTCATACCATGCATACCACGCATACCTGCACATTCATACCACGCATACCTGTACATTCATACCACGCTTACCTGTACATTCATACCACGCATACCTGTACATTCATACCACGCTTATCTGCACATTCATACCACGCATACCTGTACATTCATACCACGCATACCTGTACATTCATACCACGCATACCTGCACATTCATACCACGCTTACCTGCACATTGATACCACGCTTACCTATACATTGATACCACGCATACCTGCACATTCATACCACGCTTACCTGTACATTCATACCACGCTTACCTGCACATTCATACCACGCTTACCTGTACATTCATACCACGCTTACCTGTACATTCATACCACGCATACCTGCACATTCATACCACGCATACAACGCATACCTGTACATTCATACCATGCTTACCTATACATTCATACCACGCATACCTATACATTCATACCACGCATACCTGTACATTCATACCACGCTTACCTGTACATTCATACCACGATACCTGCACATTCATACCACGCATACCTGGACATTCATACCACGCTTACCTGTACATTCATACCACGCATACCTGTACATTCATACCACGCATACCTGCACATTCATACCACGCATACCACGCATACCTGTACATTCATACCACGCTTACCTGTAGATTCATACCACGCATACCTGTACATTCATACCACGCATACCTGTACATTCATACCACGCTTACCTGTAGATTCATACCACGCATACCTGTACATTCATACCTGCACATTCATACCACGCTTACCTGTACATTCATACCACGCATACCTGTACATTCATACCACGCATACCTGCACATTCATACCACGCATACCTGTACATTCATACCACGCTTACCTGTACATTCATACCACGCATACCTGCACATTCATACCACGCATACCACGCATACCTGTACATTCATACCACGCTTACCTGCACATTCATACCACGCATACCTGTACATTCATACCACGCATACCTGCAAATTCATACCACGAATACCTGCAAATTCATACCACGCATACCTGCACATTCATACAGGTGGTTCATTCCCTGACGGGGAGGGATTTAGTTCAGTCAGTTGAGTGTTTGCTTGAGGTGCCTGCGTGGCAGGATCGAACCACGTCGGTGGGTCCATTCAACTGACTGGATTTTTTCACTGTTCCAACCAATGCAACACAACTGGTCAAAGGCCGTAGTATGTGCTGTCCTCTCTGTGGGAAAGTACATATAAAAAGATCCCTTGCTGCATTAGGAAAAATGCAGCGGGTTTCCTGAGATGACTACGTGTCAGAATTACCAAATGTTTGACTTCCAATAGCCGATGATTAATTAATCAATGTGCCCTAGTGGTGTCGTTAAACAAAAGAAACAAACTTTAACATTCCCTCACGTGCTGAGGTACCTTGTATGTCTCGGTGACCCAGAGAGCTATACCAGCTGGAGGCGCCTAACTGTGGGTAACCGGCCTTGGTGGTTTCGTGGTTAAGCCATCGGTAGGTACTTGGTTCGCAGCCCGGTACCGGCTCTCACCCAGAGCAAGTTTTAACGACTCAATGGGTTGGTGTAAGACGACTACACCGACATCTCTCTCACTAACCACTAACCATTAACCCCCTATCCTGGACAGACAGCCCAGATAGCTGAGGTGTGTGCCCAGGACAGCGTGCTTGAACCTCATGTGGATATAAGCACGGGAATAAGCATAGACAAACAAACAGCTGGGGATATCTAGGCAGAGACTCGTAACATTCGTCATTCTAACCTTCACAAATTAAATTCAATACTTTGACAGTAACCGGTTAGTCTCTATATATGTAATTTTGTATTACAGCAAACTATCAATATTCTATACAAAGTGTTACAGGAAACCCGTTAAACACGAGTTTCCTGCTATTGTTAAAACGTATCCGTCTAGCACAGCCCTTTTCACCATTAAACTTGCTTTGTGACAGCGGGTTTTATTTGTGTGGTCATTATCCATATTTCCGATGCTATACAACCGCAATTAAAATGTATTGTCCGTCGATAAAAGGGACATTCCTGAGTTTGCTGCATTGTAAGACGTTTCCGACTAATAAAATATTTCTACGATTAAACTTACATATTAAATATATTTTCTTGTTTAGAATATCAGTGTCTGTATATTCAATGTGTTTCTGGTCGTCTTAATATTTATAAGAAGCCCACACTGGATTTTGTCTTCAAATAATTTCGTACGTACGAAAACCCCCCAAACCATTTTAGGAAATAAAATGAAATTTATCCTAGTACAAATATTAGAACGATCAGAAACACGTTTAATATACAGCCACTAATATTTTATGCAGTAAAATATATTTAATATGTAATTACAATCGTTAAAAATGCTCTGTTAGTCGATAACATCTTAAAAATTGCAGCAAACTCGGGAATATCCATTTAAATAAAACGTTCCATCTTTCATTCCTTCAACATTTATTAATATTATTTTACCCCAAAAGCTTGCCGGGTTAAGACACGAAGCTTAAAAGTAGCAAAATATCTTTTATATACACCATCCCACACACAGGATAGCACATACCACGATCTTTAATTTACCAGTCGTGGTGCACTGGCTGTAACGAGAAATAGACCACTGGGCCACCGAAGGGGATCGATCCTAGACCGACCGCGCTTCAGGCTAGCGCTTGACCACTGGACTACCTCCCGCCCCTATTAGTATTATTTCATCAGTGTTGTAATGGTATATTTAATGTAGGATATTTCACGTTTTTTGTCAATTATGATTTATATCTCATCGAGTGACGATTGCAAACTTCATGAGTTGAGATATAAATTCATATTTGACAAAAAACATGAAATGTTCTATTTATTATATAACTTTTGGCAATTTACCTTTATTTTTAAAATGCCAGCAGCAAAACAGTTCTTACAGTGAAGACAACACTTTCTACAAGTGACGATAACACATTTTAGAGTGAAATAGTGAATTGTTCACTCTAAAATGTGTTATCGTCACTGAGTGACTGATAATACATTTATTTCACTGATATTTTAAGATATTTCACTAAATATTATATAATAAAAAGTGTTATCTTTGTGTTTTTCAGGTGAGTGGTGGCAATAAGATTTTCAACACTTGAATGTACAGCTGTTAATTCTATAGAGATGCCATTTTCGTATTAATTATCGTACTTTAAAAAAAAAAAAAAAAAAGGTTTAAAGTCTAGTAAATAAGTTCTAATTTGCGCTGTACCATTGTATTGTCGTATTTTTACGTTCGGGGTTATTAGGTCAATTTATTTATATAAATACATTAGGTGTGTTCTACTCTATGAGATATTTAACATTTGGCGACATTGACATTAAAGGGTTTTGGCGCGCGCGCGTGTGTGTGCGCGCGCGCGGTCTGGCTGAACAAATCAAAATACATTAGTTTCTTGAGAGCGTATAAACTGGATGCGTGCCATGTGTACGTCTACAAAACGCATGCAGCCAGTCGCAATGAAATAATCTTAAATGATGTATATGCCCAAAACGCAAGCCGCAGACGCACCAGTCGGACCGCACACACGTGCCGCATCCACTCATGGTCTGGTTTTGTGAAAGACGCTAGATTATATCCTACGAACTAGGTTCATGTCCTCCCCACACACACACTTCCCACCCCAGCCTGTGCTCCTGCAGCCTGTGTTGTTGATTTTAGGTCATTCGGATCAAATAAATGTTATTGGGGAACCCGCACTGTGATCTAAAATATATCCGTGGCGGGATTTAGGTCAGTCGGTTAAATGCTCGATTGAGATGCTTGCGTCGCAGGATCAAACAACCTGTGTGGATCCATTCAACTGATTGGGGTTTGTAACGTTCCAACCAGTGCACGACAGCTAGTCAAAAGCCGTGGTATGTGCTCTCCTGTCTGTGGGAAAGTGTATATAAAAGATCACTTAAGAGCATTAAGAACAATATAACGGGTTTCCTCTGATGACTGCGTGTCAGGATTACCAAATGTTTGACATCCAGTAGCCGATGATTAATTAATCATTGTGCTCCAGTGGTGTCGTTAAACAAAATATACTTTAACTGTGATTTAAAAAATATCCTTCAAAAGCATCAGAAAATGCCCCATAATAGTGCCAAGAGTGGAGTGGGGTGGTGGTGGTGGTGGTGTGTTTGTGTGTGTACGTCAATATACCAAACGTTTCTGATGGAGGGCGCTCTTACCCCACCTTTTATACATATATCACCCCGTTAAAATCACAACTACGATAGTGCTGCATAATTCGCTCATCTTGCTGTTTTGATGCAATTTAAATAAAGTAGTTTTCTTTAAAAAACAAAAATTCTCAAGGTATTTCACACCACCCGTACAGCTTACATTTTTATCTTTAATTCCATAAAGAAAAAGTCCACAGCTTATTAAGTTGTAGAAATTCAAATTTCAGGCATAGAACAAGGGAGATAACTCTTGCATCAGGTAAAATAAAACAAATGCTTTTTTAATCGGCAACTCGGCCGGGCAAAGCCAAGGCCGACACCTGCGCCCATGACAGGCATACGCTACAACAGCTGACCTGACCTAACCGGCAACTATTAAAGGTGTTATCCAGGTGTGTGTGCGTGCGTGCGGTGTGTATGTGCATGTGTTTATGTGTGTGCATGTGTCTGTGTGTTTGTATGTGTATGTATGTGTGTGTCTGTGTGTAGTGTGTGTATGTGTGCGGTGGGGTTTTCAGCGGTCTGACGCCTTCACCACCTTCGGCCCCTCTCAAAGAAATTAAAGTTTGTTTTGTTTAACGACGCCACTAGAGGACATTGATGAATTAATCATCGGCTATTAGATGCCAAACATTTGCGCTCAAGAAAATGTTCTTTTGTTTAATGTATTTTTCTTGACAGCATGACTCGATCCCACAAGAAACTGCACTCTCCTGTCTAGACACCCATCTCGTTGCATAAATCCCTGTACACGCGCCTGTCCTCGTGTTGTGTGGGGCGAGACGTAGCCCAATGGTAAAGCGCTCGCCGGTTTAGGATCGATCTCCGTCAGTAGGCCCATTGGGCTATTTCTCGCTCCAGCCAGTGCAGCACGACTGGTACATCAAAGGCCGTGGTATGTGCTATCCTGTCTATTGGATGGTGCATATAAAAGATCCCTTGCTGCTAATCGAAAAGAGTAGCCCATAAAGTGGCGACAGCGGGTTTCTTCCCTCAATATATGTATGGTCCTCAACTGTATGTCCGACGCCATATAACCGTAAATAAAATGTATCGAGTGCGTCGTTAAATAAAACATTTCCTTCCTTCCTTCGTTCGTTGTGCACGTCTCTATACTCGAATGCGAATCCTTGAGAATGTGTCACCCACACGTGCATCACGGTGAGGTTACAGTACACAAAGGGGATCATCACTGACTAGAGAGCTGAAGCAAATCCTCAAATTCGGAAAAAATTTATAGTTTTTTTCGGGCAAAATGTGCCAACCTGAGACCTTTTTTTTACCATGCATTTCCATCATTGTACCCGCAAAATTAGTTGTAATCGACACATAAAATATAGAAATATTACATTAAAACACATTTAAATCATTTAACATGAAATAAAATATTTAAAAGATTTATCTAACAAAAACCCTTAAATGCAGTTTTATAATACAATAACAAGTCAAGTTTTTCTTTGAAGTCTTGTGCTATAGTTTTGATTGCATATTTATGAAACTAGACGCATTTGTACCATAGTATCCAGCCCAGAGGGCAGACTAATCAGATTACATGAACTAAGACAACATCTACAAACCAGGTATGATCAACAGAATAAAAAAGATTGACAGAAATAATGTTCCACAGTGATTAATCGACCTTCCTGGAAATGGTCAAAATCGAGAATGACATCCCACACACGTGTACGGGGCAATTGCGTGATGCATGTGCAAACTATGGAATGTGTTTCAGTGTGTTGACAAACAGACCTGAATGTTCTTTACTAGGAAGATCATAACTTGTGTCAACGTCAGGATCTGGGGGTGTTTCATCATCATTATCTGTGTCACCGGAAGTACACTGTGGAATTTGACAAGTCTTGTTTGGTACTATGTAACACTCAGTACGTCTGGATACAGAGTCAATGGAACGATCCATGTCAAGCGCAAAGAAGTATCTTTGAACTACCTTCTTCAGTTGAAATGCTGATGGGTGATTCAATTGAATATGTAAAGCATTGAGGAGACCTTCTAGAACTTGTGGTGGAACAACAATACATTCTCGTGTGGGGAATAGTGGATCAGTTCGCTTTACGACGAGGAGACCATCTTTGGCAATGGTTACCGTATTGATGTAACGTTTAACATCTTTGATGTTGGTGAGCTTCTTCGAAGGGCGAGTACCTTGAATCAGGTGAGAATGGGTACGCCGTAAATCCTTGCACTCTTCTTGTACTCTTACCTGATAGTATGTCATCTATGAGAATGTGTCGAACAAAAGAATTTTCAGTTTCTTGGATGAAAGTACATATTTGACACGATTCATTGTGACACTCTGGAGCATTTCGGCTAGCAAAGTCTGATGGGATATTTGCATTACCAGCTAGATGACAGACGGAGGCTTGAAATCTGCTGACTGTAGATAGAAAAGTTGAAACCCGAGGACTTGCTGAAAATTCGCCACGGCATAACTTCTCAAAAGCAAGGACGCAAGGTTTGTTGTCAGTGAGGATGATAGGTTTCAGACTGGACTGGATGATGTAAGGACTGAAGTGCTTTGTGGCAGCGGCAATCGACAGTGTTTCAATTTCACATGGTAACCATGTGACTTGACGTGGTCTGAGTTTTGCGCTGAAGAATCCTGCAACGCGAGGTTGATTGTGGCGAGTTATGTACAAGGTTGCTCCTATGCCTGGGTCCTTAACAGCTCCATCTGTAACAATCCAAAGTTGGTCTTTTGGGTTTGGGAGAACGATTGCTTTGTTTGACGAGAGCATTGTGTGGGCATGAGAAAAGGCATCATGAAGGTCATTGCTCCAAACTATTTCATCTTTTGACTGGTGACCTGCTACAATATCATCAAAAGGGGCAAGGATCTTCGAACAGCCGGGTATAACGCGGGCGAGAATTTTGTATGCACCAATGAATGAGCGCAAACCATAGACTGTGTTGGGAGGCGAACACGACGCTAAAGTAGCGATGCGGTGAGGACTAGCCTGAATACAGCCTTGTTGCCAATTCCATCCTAGGATTGTGGTTGATTGTGGAGTGATTATTGTTTTGTGTGCTGACAGTCTTAAGTTGTTGCGTCGAAGGGCTGTCAACAACCGACGCCAAGTGTTGATTAATTCTTCAAGGGGTATTTCCGCCACAATACAAGTCATCAGCGAGTTTAGTGACAACCCCTTCCGTCAATAAATCTCCCAGAACTCTACACATAAGTTCCTCTAGTGCAGTTTCTGAACCTGGCATACCCATTGCCAATCGGGTGTATACACGGATACAGCGAAACGGAGTAGCGACACCACAATACTTCATGGAATGCTTGTCAAGTGGTATTTGGTAGAAAGCGCTGGACAGATCAGTGGTAATAATATATTTCCATTGACCAATTTGTCTCAATGTTGAATCTACATCAGGTAACAGGGACGGCTGAGGTTTGGTGTAACGACCAATATCACCGAATGATGTGACCAGGCGATGGCCACCTGATCGCTTTCTGACAAGGAAGGAAGGGTTAACGTATTCAACCTTGCTACCTGCATCTTCAGGACGTTTGAAAACTCCCTTGTCCTCGAGGTCGTCGAACATCTGTTGAAGTTCTCCGAGTTGCTTTCTGGAGTACTGGGGTACTCTTCCCTTCCTCTGAGGAGGTTGTACTGGACCCATGTTAACTACTGCTTGGAATGGACCACTGGCACCATTATAGCATTCTATGGAAGGGTCAAATACATCATCATATTCCTGAACTAGAGCACTGAATTCCTTTCTGATTTCTGGAGAGAAAATACGGTGAGGGTCTACTTGAATTTGATCTGAGAACTTGCCATATGACTGTGATTTGGTATATGTTCTGGGGAGATGTGCTTTGTCACTGACATTGTCAACTTCTGGGATGAATACTGGTCGAATCTGGCAAAAATGTTCATTTTTCCTCAGGAGTTGTGGACTGTCGGTTGTGTTTGGTATGCAAATTCTCCCCAATACACTTTGGAGGAGACTGTGTGGAGGCCATGTTTTGGCTTGTGTAGCATGAATGTTATCAGTTCGTGGTTCTACAGCATACAAATCATCTTGAAGTGCGTAGTCATCAGGCACTGGTATTTCGACATAGTCACCGGGCCCCACTGTGGTAGTAGTGGGTAGTGCTCTGAGTACACAAGCTCGGCGAATGGTGTGTTGATCCTTTGTTTCAGATAAAGAGACATAGTGAACAAGTGTACCATCTTTAAGACTTATCTGACGCTTTGCAGGTCGAATGCCGATGTCGTTACATTCCATAAATGGTGTACCAGCAAGTATGTCTACGTCTAGTTGTTCCACGATCAAGCCTTCAAAATGGAATTCCTTATCTCCCCGAGAGAAAGTGGCAGTAGTTTCTCCAATCACATTCAAGGGAGATGAGCTATCTGCTTGGTGAGCTGATTGTGATGTTTTCTTGATGTGGAATCCCAATGCTTGTGCAGTTGATAACCTGACCATGTTTCCAGTGGCGCCAGTGTCAAGAGTTACTCGAACATTGTTATGTTTGTAAAACACATTTATGTAGGGTGACTGTCTGATCTGCACTCTCAGTGTAGAAGCACTAGAAGACTGGTGAGATTCAGATGGCGATTCGTTTTGTTCGTCGTCATCAGTGTCTGCAGAGTCCTGGTTGTTAGCTATGTTGATTATTTGTCGAGCTTTTAGAAGGAATTTGTGATCACTTTCAGGAAGGTGTTTGCAACGGCTCAGGAAATGATCATAGGAATGGTTTGCTGCTTTGCATATGGGGCATACTTTGGATGGCGTCCGAGAGGTAAAATGCTTAGCCTGTTGGTGTCTGGGCATTTGTTGCGACCGCCATGCTGAGGAGCGCATTACCTTTGCATCTTCAGATGTGCGTAATTCATCAATTAATGACGGCAAAGCTTGTGATATTTCTGGCTTGATTGATGCTAAAGTTCTTGATCTAAGTTCTGTGCCATACTTTTGTTTGACAAGTCTAGGTAGGTCTTTATTGGTAAGTCTCAGCCACTGAAGAACAATGAAGTTCTCAAGAGATGGAGACATTTCCTCATCTTCAGCAACCTGGTCACCATGGTGAGTGATGCCACTATCATGTGTGAGTAGATTGTCTTCTACAAATGCAGTTAGGCGCTGAAAGAGATCTTCCGGTCTTTCCTCTGGCTGTAGTTGAATTTCATCAAAATCCAGAAAATGACCCCCGGTGGATTGGAAGCCAAAATGTAGGCGTATTGACTGCCAGATGCAAGTCAGAGATGTGGATGTTTTGATTATGGTGTTGCGAGATATGATGGGGCAATAATTTGCAATTTTTCCCAACATCAAGTCTAAGTAGTTGTTTTTTTGTTGAGCTGTAAGACGTTGTCTTACTGGGATATGTTCACCATCGTCAGCGAAACCTCTTGTGGGTTCTGCACGGGACTTCTTATCCCACGTATATCCATCGGCCAGGAAACGGCTGAAGTTGGGATCGAGTGACAACGTGTACATTATATTTTGACGCCAGTTTTCTAATGAATTTACTGTTTCTACTTTTGTTAGAGACCATTGTTTTGGAGCGCGGTGTGTCTGTGCCATGGTGTGTTTGTGTTGTAGAACTACGATGAAAGAATGTGTGTTACAGGCGAGCTAAACGTCGAACCGATCAGCTACGTGACGTAGTAAAACTATACAGGACAGCTTACGAGAAAGTCTGCTTGTGTTCAGACGCGTGGTTTCGATACCTGCTGCCACCACGCCAGTTAAGAGAAAAGTTGCCACCCTAATAGTTACTGATCAGAAACACAAACTTAGAAAGTAAAACACAACTTTACTTGCGAAATACAAAAGGAGAAGGAAGAGTGAAAAACAAGGGCGATTACTTTCACCCAATACATCAAGGGAGATAACTCCAACTAAGGTTGCTAACATAATATCTGGCGCTAAAACACTTGAACTACGGTTCTGTGCTACATTGGTGCTTCAAATGCATTTGAAAATATAAACTGATTTTCACTTTAATTACTGATATATATGGTACCGTACTTTTAGTTTTAGAATGTAATTGTTCACCATGTAACCGATTGGCGGTTCTTGTGATTTTAAAGTTGCGTAACCGACACACGAACAGAATAACGGTTCTCGTGAAATATTGTGCCCAGAGTATCATTTGTCATCAATTATTAATCATGCGGTGCATGGATCATACAGGCAAGCTCTCTCCTGAAATGAGCTAAATCCAATAACATAGGAGTTTTAATGACTAAATACACATTTATTACGGCTACATGTATATATGTACAGTGTGACCTCTCAAAACAGGGCCCTCTGTAAACTGGAATTCCCCCCCCAAAGCGGACATTTTTCATGATCCTTTTTTAAAAATTAGTACAGAACATAACCTCTCTAAACCGGATACCTCTTAAAACCGGACATTTTACGTGGTCCCGAGGGTGTCCGGTTTAGAGGGGTTTCACTGTATATACATTTTCTAATTTAAAATATCAGTGTCCACACTCCCAATGTTTTTCTGAACATTCTATTTTTAGTTGGGCTATTTCTCGTTCCAGCCAGTGCACCAAGACTAGTATATTAAAGGCTGTGATATGTGCTATCATGTCTGTCGGATAGTGCATATAAAAATCCCTTGCTGCTAATCGAAAAGAGTAGCCCACAAAGTGGCAACAGTGGGTTTCCTCAGTCAATATCTGTGTGGTCCTTAATTAACCATGTCCAACGCCATATAACCATAAATAAAATGTGTGTTAAGTGTGTCGTTAAGTATAACATTTCCTTTCCTTTCTATTTGTAGTAGCCCAAATAGGATTTTTCCTTCCAATAATTGTGTACATATGAAAAATATATATATTAGGAAGAGATATGAAGTTTGAATACTACCAATCTGGTTAAAATTAGCTCTACTGGTCTACCAGTAGATCTAACAGCATTGCGTGGACTCCCATAAATAACAATTTAAATATCGACCAATTACACTTCGCCTTTTATAGCTTTATTCGGGAGCATGCAAATTCTAAAAATATCGGGCAAGATTATTTATGCAATAGGCGAACTTGTTGGTCTATTTCAACACTGAAAAAACAGGGGGAAAAGTGCAGTAATAAACAGATTTTATGGTTATACCATCACTTTTTTTTCCGTCTTGAAACAAATCATTTCGTATACCCTCAGCATAATCCTGAATGTTTTCAAGTTCTTTTCAAATCACTGGCATGATTTTGCAAGTAAGGTTTTGATTGGTTGAATAAAAGGTCAACTGGACATGAGCTCCAACGGGCTGCTGTTAGATCCACATGTAATAGTGGAGCTAATTTTAATTAGATGGAGTACTACAGACATTACAACAACCATTAGGACACTGGAATTCTAAACAGAAAAATAATTTATATTATTATTTTACTTGTTATGCAGGCTCTGTTTGTCAGAAACATCTTTCAATAACAGCAAATTCAGGTCACTCTGTTTAATGTTGCATACACAGACAAATAAACCCCTAGACCTGATCAGAGTTATAAAAATTTGTTTAGTTTTAATCTGCACCCAGATACAAAATAACCCCTAATCTTACACGCACACAAACAGAGAGAGAGAGAGAGAGAGAGAGAGAGAGAGAGAGAGAGAGACACAGAGAGAGAGAGAGAGAGAGAGAGAGAGAGAGAGAGAGAGAGAGAGAGAGAGAGAGAGAGAGAGAGAGAGAGAGAGAGAGAGAGAGAGAGAGAGAGAGAGAGAGAGAGATAGATCTAAGATGACTATATAGACAGATATATGCCAAAACATCTGTTGTTCATTCCACTCGTAATGGGAAAAAAGTCACAGTACCCCTTATTTCAAGATCACCTAACTGACATGATAAAATGTTATAAAAGAATTTGAATGAAAACATGCTCCTAATCCATGGATTTCAACTAACATCACAGGTGAATATTTTTTGTAAATATACATGAATAACAATTAACTATAATAAATGTCATCCTACAGTGGTAGAAATTACATCTCAAATACAACAACACGTTCAAAATGGGGTGGTTCTAAGAGCTCGCACAACCTCCGTTTTTGCAATAGTACATTTAGAAACAATTAAATTTGATAATATGTTAGTAATAGCCGTCATCAACTTAGCAGTCATCATTTCAAAACTATGCGATATGCAATAGCTTCACTTGGGTGACAGAATATTTTGGGCCATCAATGATATTAGAAATCCAAATTGGAATTTAATGTTCATATGCTTGCTTGATGGTTTCATCACATTATGTCAGGCCACCAAGCAACAGTATCATCAGGGTGGGAATTCTCCTCGGATCGGCTGTTTTCCTCTCGTGGAACATTGTGTTTCTTCACATTTTAATCGTCCTTTCCCTCCAAAATGTGTCAGATGGCACAGATTTTAACCTAGAATTTCCGGGACCCCTCTAGATTTCCTTTTTACAATTCACCAATTCCCACCCCTGTATCATACAAAATGTATCACACGATCTCTAAGTGAGGATGGCCATTACATTAATAAAATAGTTTCTGTGACTATAAATATGTACCAATTAAGGCAAAGATGAAATACAGGCACAAGATAGTACTTCATTGTAACATATACTTGTCAAAAAAAGTAGGGGAACTCTAATAAGAATTTACAATTGCCAAAATTGTAAAGTATATTAGCTGTGGGGAATGGTTATATGATAATAGTGAATTAATTGGGCAAACATTACAACCAGTATTTCAGTATTACAATAGGTTTTATGACCACCAAAGATCTTGAAGGACGATTGGGGTCAAAAGTGAAATTTGAAAGTTGACGTTTTTTTATCAGTAAATCGCAAATTCAAACAATAAAAATGACTATAAACAAAACAATAATAACAATATGATCAACAGAATGAAAAACATTGACAGAAATAATGTTCCACTGTAATTAATGGACCTGGATGTCTTTACTAGGATGTCTGTGGTCAAAACGTATGTTCGGTCTAATTGTTGATATTAAACATTAATATTTCAGGTTCCCCTACTTTTTTTGAAGAGTATATATACAGTATGACCACCAAATCTGAATTCAAGTTTAATTTTACAAATATATTTCATAATAAATTCATCAAAAATAGCATTAAAAAGAGCCATCCAGGTTTAATGATGCTATATTATATTGTTGCCGTTAATTGTTAGCTAAAATAAATTTTGATAGATATATATATATATATTCAAAATAATTTCTGCTTGAACCCTGTAAATGTTAAACACTAATATATCTGAAATGTTAAACAACATATACTGGTGGAAAGAAATAAAGGACCTCACATATAGTAACAAGAAATAGTACAACAAATTCATGTATATGGTGGAATTATTAATGACACTTTTTATGTTAAATAATACAGCATAATAGTACATGAAACCTCAAGATCGACTAGGGTAATATAACATACAGATCTATGGAACACCCTACATGTGTGTAATACAGCATAATAGTACATGAAACCTCAAGATCGACTAGGGTAATATAACATACAGATCTATGGAACACCCTACATGTGTGTAATACAGCATAATAGTACATGAAACCTCAAGACCGACTAGGGTAATATAACATACAGATCTATGGAAGACCCTACATGTGTGTAATACAGCATAATAGTACATGAAACCTCAAGATCGACTAGGGTAATATAACATACAGATATATGGAACACCCTACATGTGTGTAATACAGCATAATAGTACATGAAACCTCAAGATCAACTAGGGTAATATAACATACAGATATATGGAACACCCTACATGTGTGTAATACAGCATAATAGTACATGAAACCTCAAGATCAACTAGGGTAATATAACATACAGATCTATGGAACACCCTACATGTGTGTAATACAGCATAATAGTACATGAAACCTCAAGATCAACTAGGGTAATATAACATACAGATCTATGGAACACCCTACATGTGTGTAATACAGCATAATAGTACATGAAACCTCAAGATCAACTAGGGTAAT
>NC_054699.1:8117515-8127515 GCF_016097555.1 Gigantopelta aegis
TTCCATCCATAATAATTAAATAATTTAAATGTTTTTTTGTGTGATATTTTGTTTTCAGTCTTATTAGCTGTGGCATAACTCAGGTGCACTATGCCTTCCACAACATCAGCGACCATTCCCGTACGACTATGAAATATTTCACAAGAACTATGAGGTATGTCTTTACAGATAAACTTGGATAGAATTAAACAAATTGATTGAATCATTCCCAACTACCCGTATATACTCATGGTTCCTGTGCATGTATTGGACAAGATACATATTTAACAGTATACTGAAGAAAAAATAAAATTCTTACCAAGAAATTATTTTTTGGTAATTCGTAAACATTAATTATGAGATAATTTTGCACAATTAATAATGGTGTTTCCACATGAATAAAAATTTCAACCATATGCAAATTTGCGTTTGGTTTGAGACCATTTAATTTGGTGCACATGCAGGGACTTTATTCCTAGAGTAAAATATGATAATAAAATATGTGATGTTTTGGTGAGGTTTTTTTTTTACATTTAGATAATAGATAATTTCTAAAAAAAAATTGTTTTTAAAAATACATTTTCTTAATAATATTTACATAATTAAAGGGACACATCCTAATTACGGCTATTTGTTAACCATTACGGCGTTGTTTTTCGCTATTAAACCCCATTTTTCACAAATAAAATTGCACTTTACTTACATTTTATTATTTAGAATACACATTTCCATTCACCTGAAGTGCTTTTTGGTAATCCTGATGTTTGTAAAATCACGAAATGCATTTTTTGTATTTCTTAAAATGCCGCGTGTACTCCAGAAAAAAACGTTAAGCAAGCGAGGTCCAATCTATTTTTAGAGGGAATCTTCCTGTGTAAACGTCACAGACGTTGGTATACCACGTGACCGTTATTATTTTGATTCGGTTTGTTTTCTCGTGCACGGTTCGCGCAATCAACATCCGATTTGTTGTCGTTTGCTTGTTGTTCATTTGTGAGATATTTCTTCACAGTTCGTGAAAATTTTCAGTAACAATAAAGTTCAGACAAGTAAAGTGTCTCAATACAAAACGTTACAAACCCTTAAAACCAATAATTTTGCTCAGTCTTACGATATCTGGAGAGGGGATACAACCAGGACAGAACAGTTGGAACATGTCCAGGAGAGGTGAAAGGAACGCACCCCAAGTCTGTGAAATTTGTCGTGACGTAGGCATTGTTGTGCTTCGAGCGACATCTACCGGTGACATCAGAATACTAACTTTCAAAATTATTTCAAGCAATTGGGACATGGGGATTCCCATGAAACCTGCTTTTTCACTCCATTTGATAAAAACGTGATCTAAGTGTGTTACAGGTTTGTAGATTAACCAAATTATAATTTATTTTCGCTGGATGGAACTAGGGTGTGCGGCTTTAACTCAAATTTATAATATGCTGTCACTTAGCATAAACAGTGGTTGTCCAAAAACCTTTTCTAAAAGTACATAATAAATCAACATTACTCTCTAATGTATTTGTTTATTTTTCAGCTCTGCGTGTGAGATAGTGATATTCATGTTTCTGTATAACACTGTTATGTTTATTTTTCAGCTCTGCATGTGAGATAGTGATATTCATGTTTGTGTATAACACTGTAATGTTTTTTTTCAGCTCTGCGTGTGAGATAGTGATATTCATGTTTGTGTATAACACTGATGTTTATTTTCAGCTCTGAGTGTGAGATAGTGATATTCATGTTTGTGTATAACACTGATGTTTATTTTCAGCTCTGCATGTGAGATAGTGATATTCATATTTGTGTATAACACTGTAATGTTTATTTTTCAGCTCTGCGTGTGAGATAGTGATATTCATGTTTGTGTATAACACTGTAATGTTGTTTTTCAGCTCTGAGTGTGAGATAGTGATATTCATGTTTGTGTATAACACTGTAATGTTTATTTTTCAGTTCTGCGTGTGAGATAGTGATATTCATGTTTGTGTATAACACTTTCATGTTTTTTTTCAGCTCTGCATGTGAGATAGTGATATTCATGTTTGTGTGTAACTCTGTGATGTTTATTTTCAGCTCTGCGTGTGAGATAGTGATATTCATGTTTGTGTATAACACTGATGTTTATTTTCAGCTCTGCATGCGAGATAGTGATATTCATGTTTGTGTGTAACACTGTAATGTTTATTTTTCAGCTCTGCGTGTGAGATAGTGATATTCATGTTTGTGTGTAACACTTATGTTTATTTTCAGCTCTGCATGTGAGATAGTGAAATTCATGTTTGTGTTTAACACTGATGTTTATTTTCAGTTCTGTGTGTGAGATAGTGATATTCATGTTTGTGTATAACACTGATGTTTATTTTCAGCTCTGCATGTGAGATAGTGATATTCATGTTTGTGTATAACAATGTAATGTTTATTTTCAGCTCTGCATGTGAGATAGTGATATTCCTGTTTGTGTATAACAATTTAATGTTTATTTTCAGCTCTGCGTGTGAGATAGTGATATTCATGTTTGTGTATAACACTGTTATGTTTATTTTTCAGCTCTGCGTGTGAGATAGTGATATTCATGTTTGTGTATAACACTGTAATGTTTATTTTCAGCTCTGCATGTGAGATCGTGATATTCATGTTTGTGTATAACACTAATGTTTATTTTCAGCTCTACATGTGAGATAGTGATATTCATGTTTGTGTATAACACTGTTATGTTTATTTTTCAGCTCTGCATGTGAGATAGTGAGATTCATGTTTGTGTATATAACACTGTAATGTTTATTTTCAGCTCTGCGTGTGAGATAGTGATAATCATGTTTGTGTGTAACACTGTGATGTTTATTTTCAGCTCTACATGTGAGATAGTGATATTCATGTTTCTGTATAACACTGATGTTTATTTCCAGCTCTGCGTGTGAGATAGTGATATTTCTGTTTCTCGGTCTGGCGTTGGTGAGAGAGGATCACGTGTGGCACACAGGCTTCGTACTGTGGACCATGTTGTTCTGTCTTCTGTACAGGTTCATCAGTAAGTACATGTACACAGTGTACACAGTCCGTTCAGTAAAACTGTTTATAATTTAAATTGACCTTCAGAGTTTCTGCCAGAGGGTAAATCGGGTATGGCACCATACCCAAATGTTTTGCTGATTTTGACAAAATTAATTACTCTTATCATTACTGTATGATTTTTTTTAAACCCTAAACCTAACCCTAACCCATTTTCTTTCTTGGGGAGGTCCCCATACCCCCTGTTGACTGTGGTTGCATTCAGCACACACATTGTAAATATTCAATTTCATCACGTCACACCCAAAAACATTTCTAGCAAAAACCCTGACCCTCAATGGGTTTTTCAACATTAGGGTAGCTACGATTTAATATTGGGATGAGGGTGCAACTGTACTGTCTTTTATGTGTCTTATAGAAAGTTTGTTTTGTTTAACGACACCACTAGAGCACATTGATTTGTTAATCATCGGCTAGTGGATGTCAAACAGTTGGTAATTTTGACATTTAGTCTTAGAGAGAAAACCCGCTACATTTTTCCCATTAGTACGTAGCCCAGTGGTAAAGTGGCCGCCTGATACATGGTCTGTCTAGGATCAATCCCCATCGGTGGACCCATTGGGCTATTTCTCGTTCCAGACAATGCACCACAACTGGTATATCAAAGGCCGTGGTATGTGCTATCCTGTCTGTGGGATGGGTGCATATAAAAGATCCTGTGTCAGACAAACATAAAAGATGGTGGGGAATAAAAGAGGTGTGACATAAAAGGTTGTAGGGGAGGAAGAGGTGTGATTGGGGGTGGGGCATAGCCTTCATGGTGCCACACCTGTCTATGACAGTGCCTATAACTGGTACATCAAAGGCCATATACCAGGTAGTATAAATCCACTAGCCCATCTAGGGGACAATGCATATAAAAGATTCCTTGCTGCTTTTCTGTTAGGTTTATGGTCCATGTTTGCAGCAGTGGTTTTGCTGTCTTTCTTTCTCTTCATTAAAATGTGGGATGTAGACCAGTGGTAAAGCACTCATCTGATGCACAATCGGTCTAGGATCGATCCCGTCATTGGGTCCATTGGGCTATTTCTCATTCCATCCAGTGCACCACCACTGGTATATTGAACATCATGATATGTGCTATCCTATCTGTGGGATGGTGTATATAAAAGATCCCTTGCTACCAATGTAAAAAAGTAGCAGGTTTCAACTGTAAGATTATATATATATATATATATACATACATACATACATACATACATACATACATACATACATACATACATACATACATACATACATACATACACACACACACACACACACACACACACACATACATACACACACACACACACACACACACACACACACACACACATACATACATACATACATACATACATACATACATACATACATACATACATACATACATACATACACACACACACACATACACACACATACACACACACACATACATACACACATACATACACACATACATACATACAATATATAGATATTCATACATCAATACATACACACACACACACACACACACATACACACACACATACACACACATACACATACATACACACATACATACACACATACATACACATACACACATACATACATACATACATACAATATATAGATATTCATACATCAATACATACACACACACACACATACACACACACATACACACACATACACACATACATACACACATACATACACACACACACACACACACACACACACACACACAGGGCTCAAGCTAGGTCTAAATTTTAGGGAGAAGTGACTTCTCCCTCCAGACCTTGAGAGGGAGAAGTTTCTAACCAGAGGGAGACTTGAATTTATTTCTATTTTTTAGTAATTTACTTGCGTTTTTATGTTAAGTCACGTGAAGCCCCTTTTTGCAGACACTGATTACGAGTTATTACTGTTTATACTTCAAAGAAACCAACTGTATGGACGATATGATCCTAAATACCAAATTGCGGATTCATGTGATTACATGTACATTCTTTTATTTTCCTTTGTAGTATCTTCAAAGACTGGGATAATTAATCCTTAATTAAGCACGTCGCCATCTCCAAATTCCTGGTCAGTCACCCGTGAACGATTTATTTGTTTGCATTACCATAGTTTGACATCCAGTAGCCGATGTATTTTTCGTGCTGGAGTGTCGTTAAACATTCATTCATTCCATTCATTCACCCGTGAACGCATGTTGCCAAGCATGTGGCCTCTATTTTGACAAGGCGACTTCGATATCGCTTCAGACAGGGCGAAGTCGGCGAGATCAAGGCAAAGTTTGGGCTCACTTCGCCTGGTCGCGTGAGCCCTGATATATATATATATATATATATATATATATATATACTGACAGCCATAGAAAATGCAGCACTAATTTATTTGGCTCATTTTTTGTTTTGTGTAGATTTGGTCTAACAGGGTAGAATGAATGCAACGGGATGGAAGATCACGTCAAACCGTACTTTGTGCACGTGCTGAAGCATGTTATTGTTTGGGAGCAGAATTCTCGAAAATCTCCAAAACGCACCTTACAGTACCAGTTCTACAGTTATAAAGCTGGGAAATTGAGTTATCAGATTCACATGTTGTGATCGACCTTAGGTTAATGCAATGACGTTCACGATGCCTCGACTTTTTGGCATTGAAAGGGAACGAGCCATAGGATGTCTTAGAGCCGGCTTGTCAGTGAGGGAAGTGGCCCGTAGATTCAATTGCCACAACTCCATGATTGTGAGACTGCAACACCACCTACGACAAATTGGCACCATACGTGATCGACCCCGCCCTGGTCCACGACGTGTCACTACCCGTCACCAAGATCAGCAAATTTACCTGTCTCACCTGCACAACAGATTTCAACCTGCAGCTAGGATAGCTACTACCACCCATGGCCCGAACGGTCCCATCAGCCAACAGACCAAGACGCCGACTACGGGAGCATGGCCTGCAACCAAGAAGACCCTACGTTGGACCCATCCTGACACAGCGGCATCGACAACAGGGAATTCAGTGGGCTCGAACGCATCGTCGATGGACACAACACCTTTGGAGACTGATCCTCTTTACAGATGAATCCAGATTTCATCTCAGCTATGCCGATGGGCAGATGCGGGTGTGGCGGAGACGTGGGGAAAGATATGCCAACTGTTGTGTCCATGAGGTGAATCGCTGGCGAGGTGGTAGTTTGATGATATGGGGAGGAATCAGCATGTACGGTAGGACAGACCTTCATATCTTCCAAGGTCATTGCAATGCCCAGACCTACAGAGAAGAGGTCCTCCAAAACCATGTCATGCCTCACATGGCAGCTAACCCTCATCTACAGACATTACAACACAATAACACCAGGCCTTACACGGCTAGACTCACCATGGCCTATCTGAACCAGCAACACATCAATGTTCTTCCATGGCCATCTCTGTTACCCGACCTTGCTCCTATAGAAAAATTTTGAGATGCAATGGGACGATTACTCCAGCTGCAAGCCCCTGCTTATACTCTTCAGCAATTGGAAGCAAACTTGGTTTGCATGTGGCATCAGATTCCCTATTCCTTAATCAGGAGACGTCGCTGTGCTGCCATATTGGATGTCCATGGTGGCCACACCCGATATTGACATTTTGTACCACATTACCAGAAATTCTGTTTGGTACCCCATGCACAATAAGTGCTGGTTAATGAAAGTAAAGGATGTTACCAACCTCTTGGACTTTGTCATCTCTTTGCAGAATAGTGTCTTTTTCGTAATACAGTGCCTGAATTGAATTTGCTTGCTACTTTCACTGATTTAATGACACTTGAGTTGGTGCTGCGTTTTCTATGGCTGTCAGTATATGTTAGAAATACAAAATGGTTGACATTCAATAGCCGATGATTACAAAATCAATGTGCTCTAGTGGTGTCATTAAACAAAACAAACTGTAACAAAATGTATTGCTATAATTGTTGTATTTTGCCAGTTGTGTTTGGGATGACGTTCCTCATCAACAAGCTGGATGGTAACAGAGTGAGGAAGATCGGACTTCATGAACAGTTCATGATTGTGAGTCGTTTTAATTATTATGTAGATAACCCACATGATGTCATATTCAGTTTTTTTTGTGCTGTCACATCACAATTAATATACCTCGGCAGGGGCGGATTATGCTTTAGGTAAGGGGGGGGGGAGGTCCAAAACAATATGTAAATGTTTATAATTTGAATTTTTTTTTTTTTCGTGGACATCAATTTAGATCTACGTGGTGGGGTGGGGTTTTTTTGGCGGGGGGGGGGGGCAGCCCAAAAAAACCCATTACAACCGGTAGTAAAGATCTTGAAGGACAATTAGGGTCAAAAGTGAAATTTGAAAGTTGACGGGTTTTTTATCAGTAAATCGCAAATTCAAACAATAAAAATGACTAAAATAAACCCAATAACAACTGTATGATCAACAGAATGAAAAAGATTGACAGAAATAATGTTCCACAGTGATTAATGGACCTTCCTGGAAATTGTCAAAATTGATAATGGTTCCCCATGCACGTGTACAGGGCAACTGCGTGATGCACGTGCAAATTATGGAATGAGTTTCGGTGTGTTGATAAACAGACCTGAACGTTCTTTACTAGGACATTTTTCATTTTCAAAAAGAGTGTACGCTGGCCCCTTAACCCACTCTCCCCTCTCCCCCCCCCCCCCGCCCGTGTTCGGTTTGTACGCTTGTGAAAATGTTGACAATTATGGATGGCCCCTAAGCATATAAGCCCATATGTTAGCTTATATTAGACTGGCCTCGGAGGTGTCGTGGTTAAGCCATCAGACATAATGCTGCTAGGTACTGGGTTCGCAGCACGGTATTTTGTCTTCAAATAATTTTGTACGTACGAAAAAAAAACATATTTTAGGAAATAAAATGAAATTTAACCTCGTACAAATATTAGAACGATCAGAAACATGTTGAATATACAGCCAGTAATATTTTATGCAGAAAAATATTTGATATGTAATTACAATTGTTAAAAAGTCTCTGTTAGTCGATGACATCTTTAAAATTGCAACAAACTCAGGAATGTCCCTTTAAATATCCATTTTCTTACATCCAAAGACTTTCTGTTCATATTTTTGATATCATGAAATGCATTTTTCATATTTTAAAAAAAAAGCATGTACCTATGAGAAGTAGTGGTTATGGAGACAACCTCTTGTTAACTTTCCCCTCATTTCAGCATCACAGACTCTTGTTTCATTCTATTGTAACTTTATCCAGATGTGTTACAGCTTTGTAGATGAACCAAACTTATAGTGTCCATTTTCATGGCTTGTAACTAGGGTCTGTGCTTTTAATAGCCAATAAGGGTCAGGACGTAGCCCAGTGGTAAAGCACTCACTTGGTGTGCAGTCGGTCTGGGATCGATCCCTGTCGGTGGGCCCATTGAGCTATTTCTACAGTGTAACCCCTCTAAACCAGACATCCTTGGGACCAAGACAAATGTCCAGTTTTAAGAGGGTTCTGGTTTAGAGAGGTTAAGTTCTGTCCTGGTTTTTAAAAAGGGACTGTAAAACGTCTGGTTTTGAGGTAATTCCGGTTTATAGAGGGTCCGATTTTGAGGTAATTCCGGTTTATAGAGGGTCCGGTTTTGAGGTAATTCCGGTTTATAGAGGGTCCGGTTTTGAGAGGTTTCACTGTAGTTCTAGCCAATGCACCATTACTGGTATAACAAAGGCTGTGGTATGTGCTATCCTGTCTGAGATGGTGCATATAAAGATCCCTTGCTACTGATGGAAAAATGTAGCGGATTTCCTCTATGACTGTCAAAATTACCATATGTTTGACATCCAATAGCCAATGATTAATAAATCATTGTGCTCTAGTGGTGTCGTTAAACAAACAAATTTAATAGACTATTATTAAATGTCCGTTACGTTCATTACAACATAATATCATCCCATTGGTCCAGACATTGCAATGGGAATTTGTTCATTTCTCGATGAATGTAAAAATTACGTTGTCAGGGAACGTCGTATCTGATGACGTTATTTTATATGGGCAAGTTGTCTTATTAAGTGTTATTGTTTATGGACCAAAAATAATTCAAGTTAAATTATAAACTTTTAGAAATATTATTAGCATGTATGATTCTAATTTAATTATAAGTATTGTCTGTTATTTCTTTTACGTTCATCGGGGCATGAACAAAAAACAAAATAATCTGCAAACATGTGATAACGGCTTCGCCGATTCACACAGTTTGTGAATAATATTTTTGGTTCATACCCCGATGAATGTAAAAGAAACAAAAGACAATCCTTAACTGAACAAATAATGTACTGGAGTATTGTTAAACTAATTCTTCAGTTGTATTGTACGTGCCATCATCCAAACAATGCTTTAGTCATCTGATGGTCAAAGAATAAACAATATATATACTCTAGATGTAGCGGGTTTCCTCTCTTTGTGTGTGTATATATATATATAATATATATATATATATATATATATATATATATATATATATATATATATATACTGATAACAAACAATGTATTGCATTGGCGTTACTTCTTTTCCCCCATTCAGAAAGAGGTCTGCATGTCATGGTGTGTTTTTCTCTCGTGAGTCTTCACCAACGAATCATCTATTTTTGTTCTTCTCTTTTTCTTTAAACAAAATATTTTTTTAAATTTCAAATCAAAATAGATCATGTATTGCAGTGTTGTTGCTATTTTGTTTTCCAGTCGTATGGGGGTCTGCGAGGTGCAGTGTGTTTCTCACTTATAGCTATTCTCAATGAATTATCTTGCCAGTGACTGCAGGATAATAAACAAAATTAACGTATTGCAGTGTTCTTACTACATGTATTTTGTTTTCCAGTCTCAAGGAATTATCTTCCCAGTGACTGCAGGATAATAAAGAAAGTTAACATATTGCAGTGTTGTTGCTATTTTGTTTTCTAGTCGTATGGGGGCCTGCGAGGTGCGG
>NC_054699.1:8132515-8138170 GCF_016097555.1 Gigantopelta aegis
TAAATCAACAGGATGACAATATCAAACTTAAGGCCACCATATCAGATAAATCAGTTGACTTTTTGGATGTAACAATTTATAAAGGTACACAGTTTGAAACATCAGGTTACCTAGACTACAAAGTGTTTTTCAAACCCACAGACACACACCAACTTCTCCACTGCAAGTCTTTTCACCCATGCCACACCTTTAAAGGCATTGTTAAATCTCAGATTATTAGATTTCACAGAAATTCGAGTAACAAACAGAATTTCAATGAGGCTTGTTCACTTTTATTTAGTGCTTTAAAACCTAGGGGATATTCAAAACGGTTTTTAAGAAAAATTAAATCTGAAACTGTTCGAGAATTAGAAAATCCCTTTAGGGCAACTGAAGACTATAAACCATACAAACTTCAGCATAACCAATTGCCTCAAATAAGCACTGGCTCCTCTACTACTTGTGCCAAAAACAGGTGTAGACTTCACAACTTACTTAAAACGCAGTCGACTTTCAAAAGTCAACAGACCAAAATTCAATATCAAATTCGGACAGACATGAACTGTGATTCGAAAAATGTAGTATATCTAATCACCTGTAATTTATGTAAAAAACAGTACGTAGGACAAACGCAAAACCAACTGAGAATTAGAGCAGTTTGTCACAAGTATGATATTCGGCATGAAGTTGACACCCCTGTCGCCAATCACTTCAATCTACCTGACCATTCGTTAGATGAAAATTTTGAAATAATTCCAATTGAAAAACCCCTGATACTTGGTTCAAAAGACGAAACAGACCTCTTGAGACTTGAACGAGAGGCCTTCTGGATTCGTACATTACAGACAAAACAGCCGTTTGGAATCAACGTTGAATCTGGTAAAGCTGTAAAAAGAGATAAAATAATTTTTCCAATAATTTACAGTCGACGTAGCGTTGATATTGGTAAACTTATGAAGGAGGAGTTTTTAAATCTGCAAACTGTTATGAAAAACCCTATTACAGCATGTCCGGTTATTGCATATAGAAAAAATCCAAGTCTCAAGGATATCTTAGTCTCCACCCGGCGACGGCCTGCGTCTAAGCCTCTAAGCCGGTCCATTTTTTAGTGGTTGGTTTGTTGTTATCCCTTTCCTAACAATTTTTTTTAAAAACAAATACATCGTATCCGGCTGTAAACAAAACATATACACACATACACATACACACATACACACACACATATACACACACACACACACATATATGCACACACACACACATGTGACATCTAAGAATGTTACATGTTATTGTTTTCAGGGCAGTACTATCAAGCCTTTTGTGAGGTGTTTCCAGGTTCAACTGGCACCAGAGAAACACTTCAGTATGTCCAGTGAACTCAACTCTCATGTGAGTGTCTTTTCCAGCTTGGTTTTAAACCCTCCATTTCTCTCTCTCTCCATCCATTTATCTATCTCTCCATCCATTAATCTCTCTCTCCCTCTATTTCTCTCTCTCCATTTCTGTCTCGCCATTTCTCTTTCCTCCATTTCTCTCTCTCATGTTAGATCTCCGTGTCCTTGCTTGCTCTTCTCTCTCTCTCTCTCTCTCTCTCTCTCTCTCTCTCTCTCTCTCTCTCTCTCTCTCTCTCTTTCTCTCTCCCAGCCTCTCTCTCTCTCTCCCCCCCCCCTCTGTCTCTCTCTCTGTCTGTCTGTCTGTCCGTCTCAAATTAGTTTAACTGTTTTACAGAGGATGTGTGTATGGACAGGCTACATTGTATACACAGTACAGTAATCTTCTCATGTTTTCCCAGGTAATTGATAATTTGATGGCTGGTATTGAAGACATCATTGGATTTCACGGCAGGTATCATTTCAAGGTAAGCAACAGCATTTAGTATTTATGATATCACATGGAAATAACACACATGTGTGTTATAAATTAAAAAATATATAATTGTCTGCTAGCTCCTTGATGATGCCCCAGTCACAACAGACAATGAAATGAGCATCATCAAAACAGGGGTTGAAATTGGATGAAATTCCTGATAGATTTTCTGTCCGGCAAGCTACAAATGCTGCCAGTCCGAATCAAAACCTGCTGGACCAAACGTGATTAACTCAAATTAATGTTTAAATATAAAAGTAAAATAATTGCTAATCAGACTGGTCGACGGGCAAAAAACTCTCTGTGAAGTGTAAATTAAATACAAGCACAAGTTTTAATTGGAAAAGACATTTATAATTCTGTTCAATTTCATTCTGAGGATATGTATATAGAATACTACATTAAGTTAATTTTACGTCTCTTAGATATCATTTATCTTACAACTCATTGTTTAAAAAGTGTATCCAACTCGCTTTCATTTGTTAGATATGTTTTAAAACAAATTGTAAGATAAATGGTATCTAACAGCCACTAGAACACAGTGATTTAGTAATCATCGGCTATTGAATGTCAAACATTTGGTAATTTTAACGTATAGTCTTAGAGAGGACATTGGCAAGGGATCTTTTATATGCACCATCCCACAGTGTTTGATATACCAGTCGTGGTGCACTGGCTGGAATGAGAAATAGCCCAGATTTATATGGGCCCATTGACAGGGATCGATCTCAGATTGACCACACACCAAGCGAGCGCTTTACCACTGGGCTACATCCCACTTTGCCTCTATATAATGTATTATCCAATGAATTTGTAAATAAACATTATACAGCACAAACTCCATAACCCCTTCACCTGAAAAGTAAATCACACTGACTTTTTCCTGATATAACCAAAAATAGCTGTTTTACTACTGTGTGGTGTCCTGGTGCCACTAAAAAAAATTGTCATCCTTATTTTGGTGAAGCATTGCATGTTGATACTAATACAAATTAACGCACAAATGGAATCTATATTTCTTAACCATTGGAGAAAATTTGTGATTTGTGGTATTAAACAGCAATATTCAACTTGTGTGGGAGATCAATTAATATGAAATAAAGTTTGTTTTTATTTAACGACACCACTAGAGCACATTGATTTATTAAGCACTGGCCACTGGATGTAAAATATTTGCTAATTCTGACATATTTAGTCTTAGAAAAAACCTGCCACATTTTTCCATTGTTAGGAAGGGATCTTTTATATGCACCATCCTACAGACAGGACAGCACATACCACAGCCTTTGATATACCAATCATGAGGCACTGGTTGGGATGTGGGGAAAAAAACTGATCGGAGATTGGATCTCTTCAGGTGATTAGTTCAATCCTGCGATGCCAGCACCTCAGGCGAGCACTCTACCGACTGAGCTAGACCCCGCATGCGGATTAGCTGCTCCAAACCCAAATGCCTAAACTATACTATCCAATGCAATTAACCAAATTGATTTCTCTATGACATGTACGTTAACCTCTATGGTTAACACATGAATACATTCATAATGGGCGAAACATTTTAATTCTGCAGAAATCTTGAGTTGTTATATCAGATTCTAGGACTGATACAATGTATGCTCTCGTTTTTTAATGTTTTAAAACCAACTTTGGGTTTTTTTTCAGGAAGTCTTGGAGCAGTTTGAAGAGAAGTATATTCGGCACTGGCTGCAGAAAGATCCACAGAGGAGACACACGGAGATTAAAGCTTTCTATGAGAAAGTCATTCTCAAGTCAGTTGGTTTCATCTTCAGTTTTAACTCACCAGGGCGGGCCGTAGCCCAGTGGTAAAGTGCTTGCTTGATGAGCGGTTGGTTTGGGCTATTTCTCATTCCTACCAGTGCACCATATCCTGTCTCTGGAATGGTGCATATAAAAGATCCCTTGCTGCTAATGGAAAAATGTAGCGGGTTACCTGTGATTACTACGAGTCAGAATTACCAAATGTCTGACATCCAATAACTGATGATTAATTAATCAATGTGTTCTAGTGGTGTCGTTAAACAAAACAAACGTTTTGTTTTTATTCATTGCAAACAAGTACATCATTTTAGCCCATAAGGCCAAACATCTACATCATCAAATAAACATGTAATTTATAAGCCTCATAAACCTGATACTAGTGATAATAATGTATTTTGGCGGAACTTAGTGAAGATTGTCGGAAACAAAATCAGAAATCTGAGGCTACACATTTAACACGTACATCACACTCAATGCCAGCTATCCACTGCTGAGGATTTTGTGACCGAATCATTCTGATTATGTCATAAAGGATTCTGTAGTTTTGCCATTTAACCAATATTTTCATTAAGAAAGATATAGTAGTTAATTTAGCAGTCACATAATTTGTGTTTATGAATGATGGAGAATGCACTTGGCTCTACAGGGCTCTTACTTATTTTTCACAAATCTACCACTGGAGCACACTGATTAATAAATCATCAACTATTGGATGTCAAACATTTGGTAATTCTAACACGTGGTCATCAGAGGTAACCCGCTACATTTTTCCATTAGCAGCAAGGGATCTTTTATATGCATCATCCCACAGACAGGATAGCGCATACCACGTCCTTTAATATACCACTCGTGGTGCACTGGCTGAGATGAGAAACTGCCTAATGGGCCCACCGATGTGGTACAATAAATCAGTTCTGTCAGTAGTGGGTACGAATCCCTGACCTGAATACACAAAACATTCAAATTCTTTATAAATAATCTATACCTAGAACAATAGTGTCACATCACACGTACGGATTACGTCCAGTTAAAGTTCAAGTACACTGTCCTGAGATAAAAGGCAACCCACACTATGTATGTGTATATGTATGTATGATTTTATCAAATTTAATAGCTTAAAAAAAAGTTTTGATTGTGGGGGGAGGTCACTTGGCCCACCTCCCTACACCACTGGTTACACCTCCTCATTGAGTTATTAAAACATGCTCTGGGTGGAAGCCGGTACTGAGGTGTGAACCTTGTACCGACCAGCCTTAAAGCTGATGGATTAACCACTGCATCACAGAGCTAGGCCAGGTTTTTTTTTTTACTGCTTGGGTAATCGGGGAATTTCCCACATTTTGTCAGTGACTAAATAATGTTTCTGTTTATGTACAGTATATCTCTTGTTAATTTATTTAATCTATCCTTTAACTTACCCATATGATATCCCTATTATAAACCTCATTAGATACTGTAGTGCAAATTTAAAGGTACATGTATTTACAAATTTGCATGGTCAGTAGGTATACAAACAAAATTTAAAAAATATGGATTATATCATCGGCGAAACAATAATTAATGCATTATCGTTTTCATTCATTCATTCATTCATTTTATCATTCATTCAATCATTTATTCATGCATTCATGCATTCATTCATTCATACATTCTTTCATTCATTCATACATTCTTTCATTCATTCATTCATTCATTACTTAATTCATTCATTCATTCATTCGTTCATTTATTTGACTAAAGTGAAAATGTATCCATGGTTTCCCCCAAATCCTTCATAGTGTGATGTGTATTAAATATTTGTTGTTTTTCTTTTTCAGAGAACATTACCGCTACCTGAAGTTGAGTGGAGTCCAGGCGTTGCCTTCATCATCAAATATGTGAGCTTCTCAATGTCATCTTCCTATTGCATTAGGCTCACCATGTAACTGGACGCACAAATGCCATCCGCAAGTTGTGATATAGAGAATAATACATGAAAGGCCATTAGATACCTTTTATCTCACAAGTTGTTTTAAAAGTATCTAACAAGTG
>NC_054699.1:8138370-8161447 GCF_016097555.1 Gigantopelta aegis
CATTACATTCACAGGTGTTCTAACGTTAAATAAGTAAATACCTATACATTCATTACATGCACAGGTGTCGTAACGTTAAACAAGTAAATACCTGTACATTCATTACATTCACAGGTGTCGTAACGTTAAACAAGTAAATACCTGTACATTCATTACATTCACAGGTGTCGTAACGTTAAATAATTAAATACCTGTACATTCATTACATTCACAGGTGTCGTAACGTTAAACAAGTAAATACCTGTACATTCATTACATTCACAGGTGTCGTAACGTTAAACAAGTAAATACCTGTACATTCATTACATTCACAGGTGTCGTATTCATTACATTCACAGGTGTCGTAACGTTAAACAAGTAAATAACTGTACATTCATTACATTCACAGGTGTCGTAACGTTAAACAAGTAAATACCTGTACATTCATTACATTCACAGGCGTCGTAACGTTAAACAAGTAAATACCTGTACATTCATTACATTCACAGGCGTCGTAACGTTAAACAATTAAATACCTGTACATTCATTACATTCACAGGCGTCGTAACGTTAAACAATTAAATACGTGTACATTCATTACATTCACAGGCGTCGTAACGTTAAACAATTAAATACGTGTACATTCATTACATTCACAGGCGTCGTAACGTTAAACAAGTAAATACGTGTACATTCATTACATTCACAGGCGTCGTAACGTTAAACAAGTAAATACGTGTACATTCATTACATTCACAGGTGTCGTAACGTTAAACAAGTAAATACGTGTACATTCATTACATTCACAGGTGTCGTAACGTTAAATAATTAAATACCTGTACATTCATTACATTCACAGGTGTTCTAACGTTAAATAAGTAAATATCTGTACATTCATTACATTCAGAGGTGCCGCAACATTACATAATTACATTCACAGGTGTCGTAACGTTAAATAAGTAAATACCTGTACATTCATTACATGCACAGGTGTCGTAACGTTAAATAAGTAAATACCTGTACATTCATTACATTCACAGGTGTCGTAACGTTAAACAAGTAAATACCTGTACATTCATTACATTCAGAGGTGCCGCAACATTACATAATTACATTTCCGCTACATTCATTACAATATAACGTCATTCCATTGGTTCAGCCATAGCAATGGGAGTGTGTTTCTCGATGATGTAAGGGAACGTGGTATCTGATGACGTCATTTTATATTGGTTCTTTTGTCTTATTCCAGTGTTGTTTATGGACCAAAAATAATTCAAAATAAAATATGAACTTTTAACGTTATTAACCTATTATCACTAAACATGTTTTAAATTTAATTATAAGAATTGTCTGTTATTTCTTTTACGTTCGTTCATCTGACACAAAAACACTTAGTGGTTGGCAACAACGGTTTCGACCAAGTAAAGAAGACACGTAGGACAGAAAATTAAAAGAAACAAACAAAACAAATAAGAAGAAAAGAAACTTCTGTTTAACACCTCAGCTTCACAACAACATTTTTACCAAACACATTTGTGGCATCAGTAAGACTGGTCGGTTTGGGATCAATACCCATCGGTGGGCACATTGGCAGGCCTTCTAGAATACTGTGGCCCGATGCCCGAGGCCAGTGATTTTTATACTCGGGCCACAAAATAAATGCTTTTACCTGTTCCCGATGGCAAGTAATTAAAAAACAGACAGAAAAAAACACACAAAAAACTCAACCCCAATGATTGGGCTATTCCTCGTTCCAGCCAGTGCACCACGACTGGTATATCAAAGGCTGTGGTATGTGTTATCCTGTCTGTGGGATGGTGCATATAAAAGATCCCGTAGGAAAAAATGTAGCGGGTTTCCTCTGATGACTACGAGTCAGAATTACCAAATGTTTGACATCCGATAGCCGATGATTAATTAATCAATGTGCTCCAGTGGTGTTGTTAAACAAAACAAACTTCTTTTTTTTCTCAATAAAACTGCTATTTTTGTAACCTCTTCTCACATAAAGTAGGACAATCAAATCTTATTTCAAATTCGGGGTCTGGTTGTTCAAATGATAGTTTACAGATGTATGTGCTGACAGACCATTCCATAATACAAGCTGCGTTAATAAATTTGTCTAAAGCAAATAACATGCACTTGCAGTTTTCGCATTAATATTATGATTGCATTAATTTCAGTATCTATAGTATTATGTTCCTGATCAGTGGAGTGTTCTGAAATGTTAAACATCCACAAGATTCAATGCTAAGATACGCTATACATTTCAGTATCTATAGTATTATGTTCCTGATCAGTTGGAGTGTTCTGAAATGTTAAACATCCACAAGATTCAATGCTAAGATACGCTATACATTTCAGTATCTATAGTATTATGTTCCTGATCAGTTGGAGTGTTCTGAAATGTTAAACATCCACAAGATTCAATGCTAAGATACGCTATACATTTCAGTATCTATAGTATTATGTTCCTGATCAGTTGGAGTGTTCTGAAATGTTAAACATCCACAAGATTCAATGCTAAGATACGCTATACATTTCAGTATCTATAGTATTATGTTCCTGATCAGTTGGAGTGTTCTGAAATGTTAAACATCCACAAGATTCAATGCTAAGATACGCTATACATTTCAGTATCTATAGTATTATGTTCCTGATCAGTTGGAATGTTCTGAAATGTTAAACATCCACAAGATTCAATGCTAAGATACGCTATACATTTCAGTATCTATAGTATTATGTTCCTGATCAGTTGGAGTGTTCTGAAATGTTAAACATCCACAAGATTCAATGCTAAGATACGCTATACATTTCAGTATCTATAGTATTATGTTCCTGATCAGTTGGAATGTTCTGAAATGTTAAACATCCACAAGATTCAATGCTAAGATACGCTATACATTTAAGGCTTGTCGGTTATTTCTTTTACGTTCATTGGGGTAGGAAAAAAAAAAATCATCTGCAAATTGTGAATCGGCGAAGTTTATGGCTATATATTTTGTATACCCAGATGAAAGTAAAGTAAAAAACAAAACAGACAATCCTTATAATTAAGTTCTTAACATACTTACTAATAATAACACTAAAAATGTACAATGGCGTAGGAAATGGGGGGGGGGGAGGGGGGAGGCAAGGGGCATGAGCCCCCACTTTTCATATATTTTGCTTTATAAGTGTAAAAGTGTGTAAATATAAAAGTGTGCCCCCCCCCCCCCCCCCCCCCCCCCAACACACACACTTTTCAGGGCTCACCCTGTTCATTGCCAAATTGGCCAATTGCCAATTTTTATACAAAATGGCTACAAAATTTAGTCTTTGGCTAATAACATTTTTAGTCTTTGGCCAATAACATTTTGCTTAAATTAACCACATTTTAATAAATTTCAAGGAAATACTCTACATTTTTGAAAAATGACTAAACCAAAATTTGTTCCAGTGAGAGCCCGGACTTTTTGGCACCTTCATACACTACTGAATTATTTGTTTTGTTCTTAAATAATGCTCAAAGACAAGACAAACTACCAATATAAAGTGATGTCATCAGATATGTTGTTCATCAAGAAATGAACTAACTCGCATTATATGGTTGGAATGGGATGATGTTAAATGAACTAACTCGCATTATATGGCTGGACCAATGGGATGATGTTAAATGAACTAACTCGCATTATATGGCTGGACCAATGGGATGATGTTAAATGAACTAACTCGCATTATATGGCTGGACCAATGGGATGATGTTAAATGAACTAACTCGCATTATATGGTTGGACCAATGGGATGATGTTAAATTCTGATGAATGTAACAGAAATTCAGTTATGTACGTAAAGACTTTACAAAAACACAATTACAACAAAGCAATTTGGGCTGCATCCAAATGGTCTCATCAAGAGTCGAGACAAATGGTTTCACATGCACATTCAGAGCAAGCTGTTGTAGTAGATACTGGTCTTTGGCACTGGTTCTGGTGCGAGTTAGTGCTAACGTCCATGACAGGAGCACAAAATAAATACACGTCAAGACATGGTTTTGCATTTTTATAGACATCAGGACAACCAAACAAACACACACACACACAGACACACGCACGCACACACACACACACAAACAATATACACAGAAAACCTTTTTTTTATGTCGTCAATTATGGTCACATGACATTGGTAGAGACAAACAGATAAATTTCCAATTATAATCAATAATTATGACAAGAGACATAGAAAACTTTTTTTTACGACAATCCATTAAGGTCACTTCACATTGGCAGAGACAAACGCAAGCACGAATCCATGATTTTTAATAGAGGGGACCCAAAACATGAACACAGAATTTAAAGGTCCTTAACAGGTGGACGGGATAATGTGTATTTTGTAATTACTTTATTTGACTAAAATAGAGAGGGCATGAGCCCTTTGGGACTCTGCCAGAATCAGCACCTGACAAAAAACGGATACATTTTCAATTCTAATCAATCACTGAAACAATATTTTGCAAGTATTTTGTGACATCTTCTTTCATGGAAGCATAATCTAAGACCGTTCACCCATCAAAGTCCCAAACAACGGATACATTTTCAATTGTAATCGATCAAGGAAACATAATGTTTTGCAAGTATTTTTTTCACATCTTCGTTGCTGGAAGCATAATCTAAGGCCGTTTGCCCATCAAAGTCTTTAACAAACACATTCAATTTGTGCTTGATCAACGTCTCCACCAAGCGAACGCTGCACCTTGTATTTCTGCAGGCCAGATGAAGGGCCGTCTGGTGTTTGACGTTCACCTTGTTCACACAGACCCCAAACTCGATCAACGTCTCAACCATCTCCACGTCAGCCGACCTATCACAGATGACATGAAGAGGAGTGTTGATTTGTTGTGAAGCTTTCAGAAAGTAATCTTCTTGGTCTATGCCGTTCTGAAACTTTTCACACAACATCCTCAGCACTTGAGAGTTTCTCGGTCTGGTGCAGGCCAGGTGAATCAGCGAGCTGGCACGATATGGGTCTGTCACCATGTGTCCATGTTCCCGATCTGCCATCATATGTCCATGTTCCCGATCTGCCATCATGTGTCCATGTTCCCGATCTGTCATCATATGTCCATGTTCCCGATCTGCATGCCCATGGTCAAGATTCGTGACCCTACGACCATGTTCCAGGTCCATCAGCCATTCCACCAACAGGGCATTAGAGCGGAGGACTGCAACATGAAGAGGGGTGAGCTCATCTGTTCCTTTCTCAAACAAGTGGTGAGGATGGACGTCTAGAATCATCCTAACGATATCGGTGTGCCCACCGGAACAGGCTTCGTGGATTGGTAGATTACCTGTTTTACTGGGAATGGACAGACTGCATCTGTTTTTCATTAAAGTCTGAAATACTTTCAGGTGCCCACACTTCGCAGCTATGTGACATGGCGTCCTGCCAAATTCGTCCTGCATATTAATGTAGGATGCGTCTGAATTAGCTGTAGTCAGGAGGAACACCACCATTTCATCATTACCGTGGAAACATGCAACATGAATGAGCTTCCCAGCATGTGCAACGTAATCACTTGTTATATCTGCGTCGGCGACTAGTTTCTTGGAGGCGAGAGAATTTTCAAACGGCACTGGAATAGCTAGCGAAGGTATTTTAAATATGTCAAGTTTCAGACATTTATGAAGGAGATCCATGACTTCAATATTACAACAAATACAGCAGCCATTTGCAATCTGGTAGATGACGTTTGGCTCCAGTTTTTTCTTTTGCTTCTTGTATTGTTCTAAGATCGCCTTAAAGAAAATACAACGATCACTCCAAATGGCCCAGTACAGCAATGGCATGTGGCAATCTGTTGGTATAGACGTCAGCAAGTTGAGCTCCCTTATTTCTTCACAAGTCTTTATAAAATGACAAACGAACACCTTATGGGATAGAGCCTGATGCTTGCACACATGAACCGGCCGTCCATCTTTAATCTCCTTGATAAACCGCTGTATAAGACCGGGATCATTGGGTTTAAGTGTCAGCTTCTGCCTGTTCGCCAGTGGATGGTCCGAGACGATCACGTACTGATGCAGGAACGACACGGTGCAAACTTGGAGCAAATACTCGGAATGATTCTTGCCATAAACCATGGAAACGGCGTCGTGAATCGATGGATGTGTGAAAACAAAATGATCAGAATTCCTAGTCAGGTAGGTTAAAATGAGATGAGTTGCTGAGCATTTTATTGTCGCAAATGTGACACTGGTGGAAATTCCAACTGCCTTTAAATGACGTCGCATTTCATCATGCAGGTCAGATTTCTTGTTGTCGTTCAGAAGACGAGTGTCTAACATTCCGCTCGTTACCATGGTGAGAAGAAGCGCTCCAAATTTTGTCTTGTTCTCCTCATTATACAACAGACAGATTTCTTTTTCAAAATACTCAACAGGGTTGTTAAAGAAATGGACAGCATTGTCTACCGTATGTAAACGTCGATCTTGGCAAAAGAATTTGCAACAACTAGGAAAATTAGATAATGTGTCTGAGCTTATTATGGCCTTAACAATGTCCATTCCAATTTTATCATTCAAATTATGATGTTTTATATGTTTAGACAGCATTGCGCTTTTTTCACGAACACTTAATTTTCCGTCGTCAAGCTCCTGGACAATGTCGACAACTCGAGTCCAGTTAAACAATGGAAACTTTTCAAGATGAGGCAATGCTTCCCTAAGCACATGCATGCGGAGAGTAAAAATTATTCTTTTGGTTTTTGCATCTAGCATAGACTCCATGTTTAGTATTTTCCACTTTGAAAATGCTTTCTTATCAAAGTCGTTAAAACCGAAGATGTCTTCCATCAAAATAACTTGATGGCTGTCTGGTCGCACATGTTCTCGCCACTCACGCGGAGACTTTAAACAGAGCGGTATCCACACGTTATCACGATCTGATCTACAAACAGATTTAGCGAGCTTTCGTGCCATCAGCGTTTTTCCTGAGCCAGGAGGTCCAACAAGAAAGATAACTCCTTTGTCTTTCAGTAGCTCTTCTGCCACATTGTAACTTGAGGTCTTCGCGAAAAGTTCCTTCTCAAAATCCAGTTCACGCACAGTCTGGTCTGAAAATAACAAACCCAAATAAAACTTTATCCCTCAATCACTGTATTCATTGTCAATATATGATGACTAGATAAATCTCTATCTTTTCGATCACTGACCAAAACTATAGGTCATGTGACATACACATGTAAGCCCGACTCGGCTCAAGTATTTTCAGACTAGATTTTCAATAAACATACCCTTTAAATCATTTGTTTTAGTACAGTAAATGGAAATAAATTTTAGTTTTGCGATAACAATACAAAACTTGTATGTTTGTTTATGAACTGGAGTTTAGAAACGCTTTTTGAAAGTGACAGAATGTAGCTAGCATCTTACAAAGAATGACGTCATGCATCTTGTTTGACGTCATACGACAAAAGCCTTGCTAGGTTGACGATACTCGATTTGCGACTAGCATACACAAAAATGGAATAAATAATGATTTTCAACTATTCCTGTAGGATTGCAGGATAAAAGAAACAACTGGTTACTGTCTTAAAATATCGGTTTTATTCTGTTCAGGTCGAATGGCGAATGTAGCTCGGCAGAACCTCACTGCATTCACCATTCTAACCGTTGCAGGATAAAGCCGATATCTTAAGACAGCAACCAGTTAATCCCTATATATTTGTACAGGTCTCATACATGGGGTTAAACTCTGTTTACATGCCTAAATGATTTCATGGTTCAGGAATGTCCATCCCGAAAGAGAGAGAGAGAGAGAGAACTACTGAAACACAGGCACAAATACTGACAGACAGCTACTGAGAGACAGATACAGCTACTTAGAGACAGAGACAGCTACTGAGAGACAGAGACAGCTTCAGAGAGACAGAGACAGCTTCAGAGATATGGAGACAGCTACTGAGAGACAGACAGCTACTGAGAGATGGAGACAGCTACTGAGAGACAGACAGCTACTGAGACAGACAGCTTCAGAGAGACAGAGACAGCTTCAGAAAGACGGAGACAGCTACTGAGAGACAGACAGCTACTGAGAGATGAAGACAGCTACTGAGAGACAGACAGCTACTGAGAGTCAGAGACAGCTTTAGAGAGATGGAGACAGCTACTGAGGGTCAGAGACAGCTACTGAGAGACAGACAGAAAAACAGATGTAATAGAAAAGAAGTACTGGAAAAGAGGGAGAGCATGGATAGGGATAGTTCTAAATGAGACAGCTACTGAGAGACAGAAATAGAATGATTCAGTGAGAGAAAAACAAAAAAGCACATTAATTTATTAATCATCAGCTACTGGATATCAAACATTTGGTAATTTTAACCTGTAGGTTTAGAGAGGAAACCCACCACATTTTTCCATTAGTAGCAAGGGATCTTTTATATGCACCATCCCAAAAATAGGATAACACATACCATGGCCTTTGATATACCAGTCATGGTTCATGATGCACTGGCTGGAACGAGAAGTAGCCCAATGGGCCCACCGACGGGGATCGATCCCAAACCAACCGTGCAAGGGAAAGAAAAAGATGAATAGCATACAGAGAAAGAAAAAGACAGACAAATAGAAACAGAAGAGATAAAGACAAAAATACTGTTTTGTTTAACGACACCACTTGAGCACATTGATTTATTAATCATCGGATATTGGATGTCAAACATATAGTCATTTTGACGCAGTCACTGGCTGGAACGAGAAATAGCCAAATGGGCCCACAAACAGGGATCGATCCTAGACTGACAGTGCATCAGGTGTGTGCTTTACCACTGGGCTACATCCCGCCCCCTTTTCTCTTAGCCCCCCAAAATATTTCCCAAATCCGCCCAAATCATCCAAAATACATGTATATAAAATTATAAACAGACCTGTATTAAGCAGCCACCTGTATAAACAGGCCACATATTTATTCTGCCAAATCATCCAAAGTAGTACAAACGGACCTGTTATAAGCAGTCACCTACACAATCTGGTGGCTGCATAACACAGGTTTGACTAAATAAAGTGTTTATTAGACGGAAACATGGCAGAAAACAGTGAAAATAATCACTTTATTAATACCTATAATATAATCTCTTTATTAATACCTATCATATAATCTCTTTATTAATACCTATAATATAATCACTTTATTAATACCTATAATATAATCTCTTTATTAATACCTATCATATAATCACTTTTTTAATACCTATAATACCTATAATATAATCGCTTTATTAATAATATAATCGCTTTATTAATACCTATAATATAATCTCTTTATTAATACCTATAATATAATCGCTTTATTAATACCTATCATATAATCTCTTTATTAATACCTATAATATAATCTCTTTATTAATACCTATAATATAATCACTTTATTAATTAATACCACATTTGTATTCGCCCTAATCATCCAAAACAGTAAAAACTGACCTGTATTAAGCAGCCACCTACACAATCTGGTGGCTGCATAACACAGGTTTGACTAAATAAAGTGTTTATTAGACGGAAACATGGCAGAAAACAGTGAAGATAATCACTTTATTAATACCTATAATATAATCTCTTTATTAATACCTATAATATAATCTCTTTATTAATACCTATCATATAATCACTTTATTAATACCTATAATACCTATAATATAATCGCTTTATTAATAATATAATCGCTTTATTAATACCTATAATATAATCTCTTTATTAATACCTATAATATAATTGCTTTATTAATACCTATCATATAATCTCTTTATTAATACCTATAATATAATCTCTTTATTAATACCTATAATATAATCGCTTTATTAATTAATACCTATAATATAATCTCTTTATTAATACCTATAATATAATCTCTTTATTAATACCTATCATATAATCACTTTATTAATACCTATAATATAATCTCTTTATTAATACCTATAATATAATCGCTTTATTAATTAATACCTATAATATAATCTCTTTATTAATACCTATAATATAATCTCTTTATTAATACCTATCATATAATCACTTTATTAATACCTATCATATAATCACTTTATTAATACCTATAATATAATCGCTTTATTAATACCTATCATATCTCTTTATTAATACCTATAATATAATCGCTTTATTAATACCTATAATATAATCTCTTTATTAATTAATACCTATAATATAATCTCTTTATTAATACCTATAATATAATCGCTTTATTAATACCTATAATATAATCTCTTTATTAATACCTATAATATAATCGCTTTATTAATTAATACCTATAATATAATCTCTTTATTAATACCTATTATATAATCGCTTTATTAATACCTATAATGTAATTGCTTTATTAATACCTATCATATAATCGCTTTATTAATACCTATAATATAATCCCTTTATTAATACCTATCATATAATCCCTTTATTAATACCTATCATATAATCGCTTTATTAATACCTATAATATAATCACTTTATTAATACCTATAATATTGTCAGATCGGTGACCTGTCTTGTTGGCAGCCTCAGGGACAATCATGTTGAAGATCATTTTGCTGTTTTTGGCATCACCCATCATCATACTGATCGGAATAATCCTGTTCTCAGACGTCAAGGTGACAGCTGTAGATGTATTAGCCGATACTATATAAAAAACAAACAAAAAACAATATATATATACAATGTTTTATCACCTATGTTTCTAGACTCCGATAATCGGCACCATTCCCCAAAAGATATGTCGTTTTTTATTCCCAATTTTCAGGGTTAGCTCTGGCACTCACTAAATTCGCCAATAGCAAATTTTGAAAGCAGTTGGCAAATTTTATTTTAATTTGGCGAAATAATTTCACGTAATAATTGACATTTTTTAAAGAAAATAACTGTTGATTTCTGCAATTTTTAACTTTTAATAGACAATTTGGAAACATGTTTTACTTACCCAGAGTTAGCCATGAATTTTGGAGTAAAATATTCCCAATCAATCTAAATAATTCTCATTTTTTATTATTATATAAAGGCATATTTTGAAAACAATATATAAGACTAGATATTAATTTGAATAAATACAAGTATATGTATAGTATCAGTCTTTTCGATTCTAACAAGGCTTGCTAAAAAGTTTTTTTAAATGAAACTGAAACATCCAAACATTTCCTGAAACAACGCTAACATCCCCAAAGTCAAAGCCATGGGTGTCAAGTCAAATTTCAGAAATAAAACCCCGATATACATGTATATTTAAAGTGACAAACCCTAGTTTTTAAACACTAGTTATGACATACTTTTCACTATTAAAGTCGTTTTTGATGATTTAAATTAGAAGTAATTACAATTTATTATTTATTAAAATATTCATTTTCATTCTGGTCATGCATCCAGGTTTTTGTAATAGCCAGAAATGCATTTTTTATCATTCTAACAACACAACTTCATCTTAATTAATCAATCATCAGCTATTCAAAGTCAAACATTTTGCAATTCTGAACAAGTCTTCAGAGGAATTTTCCATTAGTAGCAAGGGATCTTTTTATATGCACATTTACAAAGACAGTAAAACACATACCATGACCTTTGATATACCAGTCATAAGGCACTGGCTGGGATGACAAAACCCACATCAGATAATGGGTCCACCGAGAGGGTTTGATCCTTCAACCCAAGAACCTCTAACCACTGAGCTAGATACCAGCATCTTTTGTATCTCAGGGGCGGGACTTAGCCCAGTGGTAAAGCACTAGACTGATGCACGGTCGGTCTAGGATCGATCCCCATCGGATGGCTCATGGGGCTATTTCTCGTTCCAGCCAGTGCACCACGACGGGTGTATCAAAGGCTGTGATATGTGTTATTCTGTTTATAGGATGGTGCATATAAAAGATTCCTTGCTACTTCCTCTCTAAGACTACATATCAAAATTACCAAATGGTAAAGACATCCAATAGTGGATGATTAATAAATCAATGTGCTCCAATGGTGTCGTTAAACAAAACAAACTTTAATTTTTTATCTATTGTATCTCATAAAAGCTATGGCCCTACTAGAGGTACATTCCATCTCCAAGAATCTAAAATATAATTACCCATGTCTCCAATCTCTCCACCTGCAGCTTCCAACATGGGCTGATCTACGCAAGACACGACATCACCTTCTTTGTTGTCCATTGGCATGGATTCCGTATTCAATCCTTCTACGAGCTGTTGCACCCCGGCACTCAGACCGGTGGTGGAGTCCAGCTGATCAGAATAAGCAGACTGATCTTTCCAATTTGACTCATCCTCGAAATAACTGCTACTTGAGTCGGAATCGGTCTGATTTCCATCAGATTCCTTGTAACTCGAGTCAAATTCTATCGGGTTATCGTCAAATTCTTTGTCAGTCGAGTCAATATCTGTACTGTTGTTTTCCTGAAAATCGTTATGTCCTGATGTACATGTAGGTGTCATAGCTCTGGACTCTGTGTTCCTCAAGTCAGTCACAGGCTTGGGGGATACAAGATTAGACTGCAGGAGTTTGTCATTCACAAACGAGCTACCAGTAAAAGATGAGTAAGGTGATGAATTCATCCTTTGAGTCATACCAGTGGTGTCAGCAGCCTGCGTAGTAGAACCACCAAAGAGATCAGACTTTTCACAACCCTCACCAAAATGTCTTGCAGCTTCTGGATTTAAATCTGATGGAAGTTTAGAATCCACGTCCAGTTTATACAATGGACTTGATGACCCTTTTGTCTGCAGGTCCAGTTTTGATACTGGAATATGTGGTAAATGCTTTGTACTGGAAGCAGACCGTATAGGTGATTCCGAATCAACTGATGCAGCATGCTTTGGTGCTTTCTGTAAAACTCTTGTCGTATCAGTAGTAACTGGCAACAAGCCGATAGGTTTGTGTTGCTGATGATTAGGTGTGTTCTTCAATCTTGTAGTCTGAACAGAAGCAACTGATGTCAAGTTGTGTGGTTCCTCTTGATAGGCACTCTGAGCATCTTTCGAACTTTCACCCAGACCTGGGGCATGTGTCTTCATGCCAGTTGGTGTCTGGACTTGATGGCTTCTTGGATTAATGAGCTTAAAGTCATTTATCTGACCACTCTGCATATGTGCAGGAGGATCAACAGTTCCCATGGGTGGAGACAAACCTGTCTCCATACCTTGACTGCTTGTGGTCTTGGAATTAGCTGCAAGAACATCTTTGGTATCTCGACTTAGAATGGATGGACTGGCACCCAAATGTCCTTCTGCGAATGCATGTGTGTTTACCAGCTTTGATGGAGTTTTGGTAGAAGTATTCTGAGCTTTTCCTGTGGATAGGAGAGAATTCCACAACATTTTCTCTTTATTAGACTCTCTGCTTTTCATATCCAACTGCAACTTTTCCTCTTCTGACTTAGCCCAAATGGATACATTCTCTTCAACAGAGTCACCTCTTTCCATATTCAGTTCAGTCATTTTATCATCTGACTTGGTTACTGGTAACAATTTTTCTTTGCCAGATGTCCTGTGTTCTACATCCAGCTCCTCCATCTGATCATCATCATCATCATCAGATTTAACTGAAGTGAAAGGAGCCTTCATTTCAACACTGTGAATATAATCTGTCAGTGTTCCAGACGCTCCTGTACGTTGAGAAGATTCTGCCCCAGTGTTCTGTATTCCAGACACTTCAGTGTGTGATGCATCCACCTCCACATTCTCATCAAGGACTGATGCAGACCCTCTGTCACAATAATTTTCCAGCAGTCTTTGACCAGTATGAATTTCTGACAAAGACACACTGTGATACAAATCAGATATGTCTGGTTCTGAAGTTGGTGAGCAATTTGCTGCTTGCAGGGTAGAATAATCTGGAACTTCTTGTTTGCAACATTCTGGAAGTTGATGTGATTTGGTTAATCCATCCACAATACTCTGAGAACCATTAATATTGCCTTCCTGTACCAAGTCTGACCGCTTTCTGCTAGGTACATCATCCTCAAAGTTGAAACTTGTATCTGAGGTTTCTGATATGGATGGACTTGCATTGGCAACATCAAAGACAACTGTTCTCTTGTTAGAATCATTTTCAATGGACAGACTCTTCCTAGATGTTGATTCTTGCTTACCTGAATTAGAAAATTCAAACATGTTTACACCGATTAGCTGGTCGATTTTTTCCAAAGCAGCTGGAGACAATTTTGTTGCATTTTTCTGTTTTTGACTTGATGCAACATCTTTGGAATAGCCACAGGTCAAGGACAGGTCATTGGAACTCTCTGTTCCAGATTCTAAATATTTCGCCTGCAGTTCAGATTCATCCATTTTGTTTGTATTGTTTATAGTCTGCAAACTAGATATTTCAAAATTGGAATTTCTGACATTAAAAGGATCTTCAACAGGGTTAAAACTTTCTATTTGTGTTTGGTTCCTGGCATCGATTCCTAAATCTCCAAGCCTCTCGGTCAATGATGTTATAGCTTCAGCATAATCAGTGCTGTCATTTGTCATTGTAAAGGAGTCTTCTGAACTGACACAATTTTCGGTGCTGTCTGCATCTTCTGAGCTGGAAACATTTGGTTCTAAATTCTCCGTCATCAGATTTGTTTGTTTGTCTACTGTCTGATCATTTACAGTTGTTTTTTCCCCAGTCATGTTTGTACTGTTAGTGTCAGTTATGGTTTCTACAGAAGTAGTGTTGTCATTTGTCACCTGATGCGAGTCTACAAAATTGCCACAACTTTTGAAGCTGTCTGCGTCTTCTGAGCTGGAAACACTTGGTTCTAAATTCTCTGTCATCAGATTTGTTAGTTTGTCTACAGTAGGATCACTTTCAGTTGTTTTTTCCCTAGTCATATTCATACTTTTAGTGTCAGTTATGGTTTCTGTACAAGTAGTACTGTCATTTATCACCTGATGCAGGCCTACTAACCTGCCACAATTTTCGGTGCTGTCTGCATCTTCTGAACTGGAAACATTTGGTTCTAAATTCTCTGTCATCAGATTTGTTTGTTTGTCTACTGTCTGATCACTTACAGTTGTTTTTTCCCCAGGCATGTTTGTACTGTTAGCGTCAGTTATGGTTTCTACAGAAGTAGTGTTGTCATTTGTCACCTGATGCGAGTCTACAAAACTACCACAACTTCTGAAACTGTCTGCGTCTTCTGAGCTGGAAACATTTGGGTCTAAATTCTCTGGCATCAGATTTGTTTGTTTATCTACAGTAAGATCACTTACACTTGTTTTTTCGTCAGTCATGTTTGCACTGTTAGTGTCAGTTACGGTTTCTACAGAAGTAGTGTTGTCATTTGTCACCTGATGTGAGTCAACAAAACTGCCACAACTTTTGAAGCTGTCTGCGTCTTCTGAGCTGGAAACACTTGGTTCTAAATTCTCTGTCATCAGATTTGTTAGTTTGTCTACAGTAGGATCACTTTCAGTTGTTTTTTCCCCAGTCATATTCATACTTTTAGTGTCAGTTATGGTTTCTGTACAAGTAGTACTGTCATTTGTCACCTGATGCAGGCCTACTAACCTGCCACAATTTTCGGTGCTGTCTGCATCTTCTGAACTGGAAACATTTGGTTCTAAATTCTCCGTCATCAGATTTGTTTGTTTGTCTACAGTCTGATCACTGTCAGTTGTTTTTCCCCCAGTCATGTCTGTACTGGTATGGTCAGTTATGGTTTCTACATAAGTAGTGTTGTCATTTGTCACCTGAAGTGGGTCTAATAAATTGCCACAACTTTTGATGCTCTCTGCGTCTTCTGAGTGGAAAACATTTTGATCTAAATTCCCTGGCATCAGATTTGTTTGTTTGTCTACAGTAGGATCACTCTCAGTTGTTTCTTCTCCAGACATGCTGATACTGCTAGAATCAGTTATCATCTTGCTTGGCCTTACATCAATGCTGCAACTTCTAGTACAGTCTTCATCTTTTGATTTAGAAACATTCACATCCAAATTCAATTCAGTCAGATTAGATGTGTATTTTACAGTTTTACCACTTCCAGCTGTTCCCACACCTATCTTACTATCAGTGCTGTCTGCAGGTTCCAGATTTAAACTTTGTTCATCTAAATTCTCTTTTGTGGAAGTGGATTTCCCTCCTGTTCCCACTCCAGTCATAACGTCAGAGCTATCTGCATGTTCCGAATTAGAAACATCCACATCCAAATTCAATTCAGTCAGATTAGATGTTCCTGCACCCATCTTATTATCTGTCCTCTCAGCAGATTCCAAATCTGAATTCCATTCATACAAATTCCTATTTGTTTGATTAGATTCTCCTCCTATTCCAACTCCAGTCATAGTATCAGAGTTACCTGCATGTTCTGATTTAAAAACGTTTACATCCAAATTCCTTATTGTATGACTGGATTCACTTTCTACAGGTGCTATGTTCCTACTTTCCTCCATTCCCTTCAGAGTTATCCTAGACGAGGAATCTGCATATTCTGACTTAGAAACATTCACACCCAGATTGTTTACTTCTGGAATGGACTCTGCCTCTATGGTGTCATCACTTTCAGTTGTTCCCACTCCATTTAGGTAGAAAGCAGGGTCGTTCTTCCCAGTGCTAAAATGTGATGACCAGATACTTGGAAATTGTGAGTGCATTCCTGTCCATCCAAATTGTTTCTGGTCATCTAGATTTTCTTTCACACTGTAGTCCTCTGGCTCATTGGAAACAGCTGGACCTTGTGTCCAGGGGTCATAACTTCCTTTCCATCCAACAGGTCTAGAATTGTTATTATTACAAGTCTTAAAGAGATGTTCTTTCTGGAATGGCATGAAGGGCTGTTGATGATCCTGATCTGGATGTAGTGGACCTTCACTTCCATCAGGTTTTACAACACCAGACACAAATCCTTTGTCAGATGGATCAAATCCACCAAGGTAACTACAGTTGGAATCATCATGATCAATAGGCAGTGTGTTCGACAAACCAGGTGCTGTTTCAGACACTGAGTAACTTGCAAATAAATACTGATGGTTTACTCCCAAGTTGGTCAAACCCTCATGTAGAGTTTGTACTATCTGGTCTGACCGCTGATGATCTGTCTCGATATTGGGTTCTCCATGACCTGTCTTGATATTGGTGTCTCCTTGACCACGACCTAGAATTGGACGTGGTCTTGATGGGCGACATGGTGTGCATGGGGGAGGTTGTCTGAATGGGGGATGTGGTGTGCATGGGGCAGGTTGTCTTGATGGTGGGCTAGCACTCCATGGAGCAAGTGAAGCTGGTAGTTCTCCATCTGTACTGGAGGTACTCGGTTCCCGTGACAACTGTGGCAGCCGACTAAAGTTACAGGCCAGTCTTGATCTGTGCTTCTGTCCCTCTCGAACCGTCTGCCCTTCAGAAATGTTCATCCATGTCGGGGTTTCATCATCTTCATTTGGCAGTTCATCTTCATCCATTGAAAACTGAAAATTTACAGAAGGGTATCTTGAGACCAGATGTGTACTCTTCTGAATATAACTAGTGTCTCATCTGTCAGAATCAGTTTTCATCACAGTGTTGATTTATCTGCATCTGTTACAAAAGAAAATAAATAAATTAAATACAATTATTAAAAACTGTCCGTATAACTATGTAGTAGTGTTGGTACAAAAAGCTCCTACTGGCAGCAGCTAAGTGAGATGTTCACTAGAAAGCTCAGTTGGTAGAGTGCTGGACTCTCATACTGAGGGTCCATAGATCGAATCCCCTCAGTGGAGGTTGATGTATATGTTACATTTGTAGCCCACATAGGGACTGGGTATGTTTTTAAATCTGAATGACAAAACTGTATGCTCTGATCAAAATTGTATCTCTGCACAAGGCAAACGAAAGGACATTAGCAAAGTTGTGGCTGCTTCCATGGTCCACTTTCAGGTCCTCGAGAATACAATTATAACCCAGTCAAGACCTGCAACAGTTCCAGTACCCATGGCCCACAGCTCTGGGACATAGTTTGTTTTGTTTAACGACACCACTAGAGCACACTGATTTATTAATCACTTTCAGGTCCTCGAGAATACAATTATAACCCAGTCAAGACCTGCAACAGTTCCAGTACCCATGGCCCACAGCTCTGGGACATAGTTTGTTTTGTTTAACGACACCACTAGAGCACACTGATTTATTAATCACTTTCAGGTCCTCGAGAATACAATTATAACCCAGTCAAGACCTGCAACAGTTCCAGTACCCATGGCCCACAGCTCTGGGACATAGTTTGTTTTGTTTAACGACACCACTAGAGCACACTGATTTATTAATCACTTTCAGGTCCTCGAGAATACAATTATAACCCAGTCAAGACCTGCAACAGTTCCAGTACCCATGGCCCACAGCTCTGGGACATAGTTTGTTTTGTTTAACGACACCACTAGAGCACACTGATTTATTAATCACTTTCAGGTCCTCGAGAATACAATTATAACCCAGTCAAGACCTGCAACAGTTCCAGTACCCATGGCCCACAGCTCTGGGACATAGTTTGTTTTGTTTAACGACACCACTAGAGCACACTGATTTATTAATCACTTTCAGGTCCTCGAGAATACAATTATAACCCAGTCAAGACCTGCAACAGTTCCAGTACCCATGGCCCACAGCTCTGGGACATAGTTTGTTTTGTTTAACGACACCACTAGAGCACACTGATTTATTAATCACTTTCAGGTCCTCGAGAATACAATTATAACCCAGTCAAGACCTGCAACAGTTCCAGTACCCATGGCCCACAGCTCTGGGACATAGTTTGTTTTGTTTAACGACACCACTAGAGCACACTGATTTATTAATCACTTTCAGGTCCTCGAGAATACAATTATAACCCAGTCAAGACCTGCAACAGTTCCAGTACCCATGGCCCACAGCTCTGGGACATAGTTTGTTTTGTTTAACGACACCACTAGAGCACACTGATTTATTAATCACTTTCAGGTCCTCGAGAATACAATTATAACCCAGTCAAGACCTGCAACAGTTCCAGTACCCATGGCCCACAGCTCTGGGACATAGTTTGTTTTGTTTAACGACACCACTAGAGCACACTGATTTATTAATCACTTTCAGGTCCTCGAGAATACAATTATAACCCAGTCAAGACCTGCAACAGTTCCAGTACCCATGGCCCACAGCTCTGGGACATAGTTTGTTTTGTTTAACGACACCACTAGAGCACACTGATTTATTAATCACTTTCAGGTCCTCGAGAATACAATTATAACCCAGTCAAGACCTGCAACAGTTCCAGTACCCATGGCCCACAGCTCTGGGACATAGTTTGTTTTGTTTAACGACACCACTAGAGCACACTGATTTATTAATCACTTTCAGGTCCTCGAGAATACAATTATAACCCAGTCAAGACCTGCAACAGTTCCAGTACCCATGGCCCACAGCTCTGGGACATAGTTTGTTTTGTTTAACGACACCACTAGAGCACACTGATTTATTAATCACTTTCAGGTCCTCGAGAATACAATTATAACCCAGTCAAGACCTGCAACAGTTCCAGTACCCATGGCCCACAGCTCTGGGACATAGTTTGTTTTGTTTAACGACACCACTAGAGCACACTGATTTATTAATCACTTTCAGGTCCTCGAGAATACAATTATAACCCAGTCAAGACCTGCAACAGTTCCAGTACCCATGGCCCACAGCTCTGGGACATAGTTTGTTTTGTTTAACGACACCACTAGAGCACACTGATTTATTAATCACTTTCAGGTCCTCGAGAATACAATTATAACCCAGTCAAGACCTGCAACAGTTCCAGTACCCATGGCCCACAGCTCTGGGACATAGTTTGTTTTGTTTAACGACACCACTAGAGCACACTGATTTATTAATCACTTTCAGGTCCTCGAGAATACAATTATAACCCAGTCAAGACCTGCAACAGTTCCAGTACCCATGGCCCACAGCTCTGGGACATAGTTTGTTTTGTTTAACGACACCACTAGAGCACACTGATTTATTAATCACTTTCAGGTCCTCGAGAATACAATTATAACCCAGTCAAGACCTGCAACAGTTCCAGTACCCATGGTACCCATGGCCCACAGCTCTGGGACATAGTTTGTTTTGTTTAACGACACCACTAGAGCACACTGATTTATTAATCACTTTCAGGTCCTCGAGAATACAATTATAACCCAGTCAAGACCTGCAACAGTTCCAGTACCCATGGCCCACAGCTCTGGGACATAGTTTGTTTTGTTTAACGACACCACTAGAGCACACTGATTTATTAATCACTTTCAGGTCCTCGAGAATACAATTATAACCCAGTCAAGACCTGCAACAGTTCCAGTACCCATGGCCCACAGCTCTGGGACATAGTTTGTTTTGTTTAACGACACCACTAGAGCACACTGATTTATTAATCACTTTCAGGTCCTCGAGAATACAATTATAACCCAGTCAAGACCTGCAACAGTTCCAGTACCCATGGCCCACAGCTCTGGGACATAGTTTGTTTTGTTTAACGACACCACTAGAGCACACTGATTTATTAATCACTTTCAGGTCCTCGAGAATACAATTATAACCCAGTCAAGACCTGCAACAGTTCCAGTACCCATGGCCCACAGCTCTGGGACATAGTTTGTTTTGTTTAACGACACCACTAGAGCACACTGATTTATTAATCACTTTCAGGTCCTCGAGAATACAATTATAACCCAGTCAAGACCTGCAACAGTTCCAGTACCCATGGCCCACAGCTCTGGGACATAGTTTGTTTTGTTTAACGACACCACTAGAGCACACTGATTTATTAATCACTTTCAGGTCCTCGAGAATACAATTATAACCCAGTCAAGACCTGCAACAGTTCCAGTACCCATGGCCCACAGCTCTGGGACATAGTTTGTTTTGTTTAACGACACCACTAGAGCACACTGATTTATTAATCATCGACTACTGGATATCAAACATTTGGTAATTCTGAAACTACGTGCAGTCATCAGAGGAAATCTGCTAAATTTTTTCTAATGCAGCAAGGGATTTTTTATATGCACTTTACCACAGACAGGATAGAACATACCACAGCCTTTGATAATCCAGTCATGGTGCACTGGCTGGAACGAGACCGGGACATAGCTTCACTTGGAGGGGGTGTATGTAATATCAGTAGTGATGGTTTAAAATACTGCTATTGGAAGTAGCTAGTAGGAAATTTCCTATTAGCTTGGTTGGTAGAGATCTGGACTCTCATACAGTGGGTCAGTGGTTCAAATCTTGGCATTGGAGGTGAATTTTTATCTTATACCAAGCCATAGGATTTCAAAGTTCATGGAAAACACTTTTTCAGTCCCGTGCCTTGTGAGTATGGGAACACATCGGAAACATTTTATATTATTTCTGTCAATTAGTCATACTCGATATAATAATCAAGGGAAACAAAATTTTGGTTCCATGATTTTGCACTGCTGTATATTAATAAATATTAATTATGTTAAATACTTTATGCCATTGCACATTATGTTATTATGTTTTATATATGATTATGAATATTGATTATTGTCTGATGTCCTTCTTGTTTAGGAGAGCACTTGTATCAGTGTTCTCGCTGGGTGAAAATTAAAGGAGGGCGACCGCTCAGCACCACACCCTTAAAAAAAAACCCCCATACAAATGGATACAGATATTGGACAAAATAGAGGCTGTTAAAAATACTGTTAAATTACGTTACGGTAACTGTCGTAAATGTTTCGTCATTTGCTTTTTCGTACACAACGCGGCTTGTTTCCTTTGATGTCCAGTGTGCAGACTGATCGTTGTTTTTTGTGTTGAAAAAAGTGTGCATTTGGAAATAGCGGAGATAGGTGCTGGAAAATAAAGAGGGGCGCTCAAAAATAAAGGAGGGCGGGGAACGTGAAAGGAGGGCGGGGAACGTGAAAGGAGGGCGACAAAATGGAATAGCAGGGCGAGGCGCCCCGCTTAAATGGAGCAGCGAGAACACTGTGTATAGACTCTGCCTGTTGTGCAATCCTTTTGACTTTTTTCTAATCAATAAAATATCTCAAAACAAAACATGTAACTACACATTTACAATGCTTTAAAAAAAAAGAGAGGATTTTGATGGTCATCAGAACTGCCAGTGCTAGAGACCTAGGGCCTAAGTAGAATCAGGTTGGGACTAGAGTGAGGTGTTTAATTAGAAAACATAACAGGAATATGCACCTGGTTCCCCAAATATTTAACTTCCTACTTTATTACTAGTTATCATTAGCTATATCAGCCCTTGAAATTCGGACAATTCTGCTACAGCAATTAAGTGCCATCGCAAATGAATTTTGCAATGGCACAACAGCTGCAATTTTAAAGAAAATATGAATGCTGTCAAAATTATTCATATATGATCCACTGCAGTACTAAAAAACCCTGCTGATCAACGGCATGGCATTTCTTTATCACAGTATCTCATGTCACACATTTTCCCACCTGGGCAGCTTCTATACTGGAATAAACAAATTTATATTAGATGGAAAAAATTGGGCCACATTCGATTGTAAATGTTTTTATCTGAGATCTGTAATCGGAGAAAGAGTTCAAATACTTTTTATCACTCTCAGATTTGCAACAGCATTGAAATGCCGTCACAAATCAATTTTGCAATAGCTTTTGGAGCGGTATTGCCGATTGCTTCCGCGAATTTCGAGGGCTGCTATATTTATAACATCCTCACCCCCACCCTCAGTTTAATATATTGTAGACTATTTGGGGGACAGTCTGAATTTTGAAAATATCTTTTTACGGTCTTGACATTGTCATCTGAATTTCCCGTTCATCTGAATTTTCCATTCCAGCCAGTGCTCCACAACTGGTGTAACAAAGGCTGTGGTATGTACTAGCCTGTCTGTGGGATGGTGCATATAAAAGATCCCTTGCTGCTAATTGAAAAAGAGTAGTCCATGAAGTGGCAACAGCGGGTTTCCTCTCTCAATATCAGGGTTGAAAAAAATCATGATTTTTTTTTATTTACTTTAATTTGGAGCTTCTAAATTGAATACATGTACATGCTCCCTATTAAATACACGATTTGGAAGCTTCACTGCATTCTGAAAGGAAATACCTCGAACATCTAGAAATGAGGCAAC
>NC_054699.1:8161647-8218345 GCF_016097555.1 Gigantopelta aegis
GCACTGACCATTTCCTTCAGGGTGATAAGGTGTGGTCCTACTCTTTTTCACCCCATAAAGGGTACATAAACTGCTTATTACATCTGATTCAAAGTTTCTACCTTGATCAGAGTGTAATCGTTCTGGTGCACCGTATCTCTGAAACCACTCGGACACTAGTAACTTTGCTGTGGTCACAGCTTTCTGGTCTTTTGTAGGAACAGCCACAGTGAACTTGGTAAACACATCTGTCATGACTAAAACATGTTCTTTGCTACTTGAAGATGGCTCCAACACTGTGAAGTCCATGGCTACAATCTCAAGAGGTCTGGTAGCAATAAGATGTCCCAAAGGTAGTTTCAGTTTTGGTTGTGGCACTTTAGCCACTGCACACCTTTCACACTCTTTACACCATTTTTCAACATCTTTGTGCATACCAGGCCAGTAGCATCTTCTTCTAATACGACTCATGGTTCTTTGAAAACCTTGGTGTCCTGTCTGATTATGTAAACTATGCAGAACTTTCTCCTTCAACACACCAGGAAGTACTATCTGCTTCATACTTCCCAAGTTGGGGTCCTTTACTTTTCTGTAAAGCACATTGTTTTCAAGAAACAATCTGTCCCATTGGCGGATTAAGGTCAATACATCAGATTCTTCTAATCTTCTCTCAGCTCTCCATGGTTTCCTACCTCTAACCATGTAATGAAGCACTCTCCTTGTTAACTTGTCTTTTGCCTGCATCCCTGCTAGCTCTTCTAAAGAGTAGCTAGGAAATGATGTCGTGGCTTCGATAGTTTCACGAAACTGTTCAACTGTAACAGTTGGTTGTGTGGCTTCTCTTCCATCACTGTGTGTAGCCCGTCTCATCATTTGTGGAACTTCTGTACCACCAGCAGTAGCTCTCAAAGCAGCTTCCACTGATGTAGATGTCATTCCGTGAAATGTCTTCCTGGATAGACCATTGGCATTCTTATTGTGTTTTGCCGAGCAATATTTCACATCAAAATCAAATGCTGCAAATTGAGACACCCATCTCTGCTCCACTGCACCTACGTTTGCAGTACCATGATGACTTAGTGGATTGTTGTCCCTATATATGGTAAATTTATGTCCAAGAAGATAATCTTTAAATTTTTCAGTCACAGCCCATTTCAGGGCAACTAGCTCTAACTTCATGGAACTGTAATTGTTCATGTTCTTCTCAGTTGGTCTTAAACACCGGCTAGCATATGCAATTACTTTCCTTTGTCCATTCTGCTCCTGTGACAGTACTACACCCAGACCTTGAAAACTTGCATTCGTTTCCACAATAAAAGGTTCACTGAAATCAGCATACCCTAATATTGGAGCTGAACGTAACTTCTCCTTTAGAGTGTCAAAAGCATTTTGACAACTCTTATCCCAAGAAAACGTTAAACATGCTTGGTTCTTCTTGTCTCGAACCCTGCTCACCAAAGAATGCAAAGGTCCAGCAATATGTGAGATTCCTTTCACATACCATCTGTAGTAACCGGCAAACCCCAAGAAAGACCTCAAGTCCTTTGGTGTCTTTGGAACTTCCCACTCAAGAACAACCTTTATTTTGTCTGGATCTGTAGCTACCCCGTCGCTAGATATCACATGTCCAAGATATTTCACTTCTTTCCTTAGAAAACAGCAATTGCTTGTTTTCAGTTTGAGCCCATGTTGTTTTAAAATTTTAAATACCTCTTCTAATCTGTGGATGTGCTCATCAAATGAACTTGCATAAACTACAATATCATCCAAGAAGACTAGTAACATCTGAAATATCTGCACCCTGAAACAATGTTGCACGAGTCCTTGAGATGTGGCTGGTGCCCCTCATAAACAAAAACGCATTTGGTTGTATTCAAACAAACCCATTGGAGTGATAAATGCAGTTTTCTCTTTATCTTTATCCTTAACTGCAACCTGGTTGTATCCACTGGCCATATCCAGTGTAGTAAACCATTTTGCTCCATGCAAATCATCTAATGACTCATCTATTCTAGGTAGTGGAAAGCAGTCTTTCCTAGTTTTAGCATTCAGCCGCCTATAGTCCACACACAGACGTATTGTGTTGTCCTTTTTTTCTCACTATAACAATAGGAGATGCATATGGGCTATGGCTAGGTCGAATTACATCTTGCTTTATAAGTTTCTTTATGTGCTCCTTGACTTCCTCATACTGACTGGGTGGATTTCTTCTGTACGGTTGTGACACTGGTATGTCATCAGTTGTACATATTTGGTGTTTTACTGTGTCAGTAAACCCCAAATCCAAGTATCATCTCCAACTTTTTCTGTCCCGACTTACCTTCCATTTGCTCCACCACAGCATAGCCACCCCAATTGTGCTTGTCAGTTTGACAGATAGCATCAATTACAGCAGTAGACTCAGCTGGAATGCAGACTGGATGTTGTCCAGTAATTTTGACTGTACCTAAGACGCTTTTCGCCTGTTGGGCAGTTTGTAGACTGGTTATCCAGCTTTGATGTACCGACCTGCTAGTCAGTTTCCTTAAGAAATTTTTACCGAGGTCTTTAGCCAGCAATTCTCCACATTGGCTAATAATATTCTGTTCACAACCAAGATTCCTCTGTCAGGAACTAATTTGCCTAGTGCCTCGATATCCAGTTCAATATATCCACAGTAGGGAATATCCAGTCCATTGGCAGCCTTAAGCGAGAGCCATCCTTGTTTTACAAGGAGCTCAATACCAAGTGGAGCAAAGTTGTTGTTGAAGAAATCCTCGGTTATGGTAGTTACCATTGAACCAGTATCTAACAAACAATCAACTTGGACACCTTCCTTGGATACTTGAACTATGGGACAGTCAGCAACTGTTCTGGCAAATACTTGATCAGAAACAGTATCAGTACATTTCTCCTCCAATGCCCGACTCAAAACATTAGAAGGTTGAAGTTTCCTGCCTGATCTTGCTGGTTCTCAACCGAAGCTCGTCCTCTTGTGGTACTTCTAGGGTACTGACTTCTACCCCTTCTATTTGTCCACCTACCTCTTTGAGAATTGCTCTGTCTGTTTCTAGTGCAATCCCTAGCAAAATGGCCAGGGTTGTTGCAACTAAAGCAAACAGGGAGGTTGAACGCTGGTGGAGAACTAGTCTGCTGAATATGTTGCATTGTACTTGCAAACATATCAGACAGATTTTCTATCTGCTTCTGCTTTTTTGAAACAGCTTCCCGTAACTCCACTAGCATAGGATCTGTTGATGGCAAAGAGGTGACATCTGCAACCACTGTCCTGGATGCTACTTTGTGTTTTGTAGCGGTGGAACATCCCATATCTTCTGACAGTTTAAAGGCTTCTTCTCGTAATTGGAGAAAGGTCATGTTATCTGACTGCCGAACTAATTGTTTCAGTTCTTTCTTCAGACTTGGGTCTCGTACATTTTCAGCAAACTGGTGCAACAAGGTATTATCCTTGTCAGGCACCATTGCTGCGTCTTTCTTAAACACTCTATCTAATACCTCAGAAAGAGAGTAAGAAAATTCTCTCAGTGATTCACCTTCCTTCTGTGACCGATCAAAAAATAACTTCTGAAGTTCATGCACCGATGATCTATCTTCAAATATCTTATGCAAAACATCCCAAACCACCTCTGGATTTTCTTGGTCTTGCTGTGACTGCAACCTCATTTCTTCTTTCGCTCCACCTTCTAAGTGAGCTAATATAAAACTAGCCTGCTCCTTTTCTGCTAGGCTGTGATGTAGAAATGCCCTTTCTACCTGCTCCCGAAATTCTCTAAATTTGAGACCATTGTCTGACCCATTAAATTTGCTCACCTTTATCTCGTTTCCTATATAAAGTAAACGGGTCATTGGTTTAGTAGTCTTACCTTTGGCGCTGTTCTCACCTTGTTCTTTAGAACTCAGCAATTCCTCATTAAGCTGTAGAGTCATAGCCCTTTCTTTCTCTAAAGCAGCCTGCAACTCTGCCACCTGATCTTTTAGCTTTTTAGCCTTAGCCATCTTGGAAAGGTATTATAAATTCAAGTCAGCTGGGCATTCAATGATGTGTTACAGGAAACGAATCATGCAATGCTCATGCCAGAAGCCATTAATATATTTCCTATAGTTTTATTTAATATATTTAATTTGTGGAGGGTTTTTTTCACAACTTAATTATTTATTTGATTGCAAATCTAGTTTAGCTTTAAATTAGTTATTACTTATTGTAATAAAGTAATAAAATAATTTATTCTACTAACTTTATTTCTACATAAGTGGTTAACTATTTTCATTCAGCTAACTTTTTTAAGGAGTGAGCATATCAGGGGTTAGCTGTGTTATTTTTAGATTATAACTGACCTCTCCAAGAACCTTTATTTTAAATTTATTTGCTCACCAGATGCTCTTAATCGCCAACATCCACGGCCGTTTATCTCTGGTGTTTAATTATGCCATGGCTTCGGACCACCACCGTCCACTAGTGTGTCCACACATGTAAATAAAGAACCAGTCATGTGAAATTCAACTCTGGACACCAACTTGCAGCTGGCCATAAAACAGTTATACGCCACGCCTCTTAATGCAATAACAATTTGTAGGGAGATTCCTCAGACCACCACTTTTACAATTTTACAATTAATTCCCCCTTACCTATTTAACTTTAGCTTACTTATTAGCTTGTCAGAATACTTTGATTGAGGGAATGCCAGTATAGTTCAGTTACAAGTATTTAACTATTAAAACTGTACCTAGTAATATAACATATATTCATATTCATTCACATTCAACATTTCAAAATCACCTACCTTACATTGTTTGTGGCCAATAATAACAACAATATACATTTATACACCAAAAACACAATAACCAAATCAGTCTGTTAGTTGAATGTTAATTATACTGATAGTGTTAATATTTCTCCACCACACAATTGTAACCTCGGTGATAAATCTGGTCTCTCCACTACTGTTGTTTTAATGTTCTTTGATCTCCCCATCATTCTACTCCTCTGGCAACTTCACAACTTCACGAAACATCACAACTCCGGGAAACGTTCACACCTTTGAAAAACTTCACACCTCTGTAAATACTGGCTGTATAAGTCAGTTGTTAATGATTCCATCCTATTAATGTTCATTAATGTCTCTTCTAATTACAAAGATTGCCAGTAGCGTTTATTTAATTGCAGAATTGTTTTAAACAAATGTATGTTGTAATCACGTAACATGGAATTTCGTTGCTTTCTTTCGTCTTCTAATATATTTACTGCTTACATCCACATACATACGCATGTCCAACATAACTGCCTTATTTTAACTGTTTATATGCATGAATTTTGCATCATTTTTCCTGATTTTGTCCCATCATCATTTATTATATCTTTGTATCTCTGTGCAAAATGCATAATTAATAATGTATATAATATTATTTTCCTCGAAATATCCCTTCATCTCTTGTGAACAATCTTCATTTCCTATCCATCTGAATTTCTAAGTATATAGTTCCACAACAGATTAAATATGTAAGTCTGTTAAAATAACTATATACACTTCTGTTAGTGTTACACAGTCTTGTAATAGTTTGCACCTTTCTTTTGGAACTTAATCCTGTATTCTTTTACTTGAAAATCCAGTTAGCTCACAATTATAATCAATAATTGCAACATCACAAGAGACAGAAAACATTTTAAACGACAATCCATTATGATCACATCACATTGGCAGAGACAAACGCAAGCACGAATCCATGATTTTTTAATAGAGGGGGACCAAATCCTGAAAACAGAATTTAAAGGTCATTGACAGGTGGACGGGATAATGTGTATTCTGTAATATATATTATTTGACTAAAAATAGAGAGGGTACTGGTCCTTTGGGTCTCTGCCAGAATCAGCACCTGACAAAACGGAAACATTTTCAATTCTAATCAATCACTGAAACATAATTGTTTGCAAGTATTTTTTCACTTCTTCTTTTTTGGAAGCATAATCTAAGACCGTTCGCCCATCAAATTCCTCAACAACGGATACATTTTCAATTGTAATCAATCAAGGAAACATAATTGTTTGCAAGTATTTTTTCACATCTTCGTTGCTGGAAGCGTAATATAAGGTTGTTCGCCCATCAAAGTTCCGAACAACGGATGCATTTTCAATTGTAATCGATCAAGGAAACATAATGTTTTGCAAGTATTTTTTTCACATCTTCATTGCTGGAAGCGTAATCTAAGGCTGTTTGCCCATCAATGTCTTTAACAAACACATTCAAAATGTGCTTGATCAACATCTTCACCAAGGGAACGTTGCACCTTGTATTTCTGCAGGCCAGATGTAGGGCCGTCTGGTGTTTGACGTTCACCTTGTTCACACAGACCCCAAACTCGATCAACGTCTCGACCATCTCCACGTCAGCCGACCTATCACAGACGACATGAAGAGGAGTGTTCATTTTTTGTGAAGCTTTCAGAAAGTAATCTTCTAGGTCTCTGTCGTTCTCAAACTTTTCACACAATGTCCTCAGCACTTGAGAGTTTCCCGGTCTGGTGCAGGCCAGATGAATCAGCGAGCTGGCGCAATCTGGGTCTGCCACCATATATCCCAGATCCTGATCTGCCACTGCATGCTCATGTTCCAGGTCCATCAGCCATTCCACCAACAGGGCATTAGAGCTGAGGACTGCAACATGAAGAGGGGTGCACTCATCTGTTCCTTTCTTAAACAAGTGGTGAGGATGGACTTTCAGAATCATCCTAACGATATCGGTGTGCCCACCAGAACAGGCTTCGTGGATTGGCAGGTTACCAGTTTTACTGGGCGTGGACAGACTGCATCTGTTTTTCATTAAAGTCTGAAATACTTTCACGTGGCCACACTTCGCAGCTATGTGACACGGCGTCCTGCCAAATTCGTCCTGCGTATTAACGTAGGATATGTCTGAATTGGCTTTAGTCAGGAGGAACACCACCATTTCGTCGTTACCGTGGAAACATGCAACATGAATGAGCTTCCCAGTATGTGCGACGTAATCACTTGTTATATCTGCGTTGGCAACTAGTTTCTTAGAGGTGAGAGTATTTTTAAACGGCACTGGAATAGCTAGCAAAGGTATTTTAAATATGTTGACTTCAAGACACTTATGAAGGAGATCCATGACTTCAACATTACCACAAATACAGCAGCCATTTGCAATCTGGTAGATGACGTTTGGCTCCAGTTTTTTCTTTTGCTTCTTGTATTGTTCTAAGATCGCCTTAAAGAAAATACAACGATCACTCCAAATGGCCCAGTACAGCAACGGCATGTGGCAATCTGTTGGTATAGACATCAGCAAGTTGAGCTCACCTATTTCTTCACAAGTCTTTATAAAATGATGAACGAACATCTTATGGGATAGAGCCTGATGCTTGCACACATGAACCGGGCGTCCATCTTTAATCTCCTTGATAAACCGCCGTATAAGACCGGGATCACTGGGTTTAAGTGTCAGCTTATGCTTGTTCGCCAGTGGATGGTCCGAGATGATAACGTACTGATGCAGAAACGACACGGTGCAAATTCCGAGCAAATACTCAGAATGATTCTTTCCGTAAACCATGGAAACAGCGTCGTGAATAGACAGATGTGCGAAAACAAAATGATCGGAATTCCTAATCAAGTAGGTTCCAAGGAGATGAGCTGCTGAGCGTTTTATTGTCGCAAATGTGACACTGGTCGAAATTCCAACCACCGTTAAATGAAATCATTTTTCATCATGCAGGTCGGATTTTTTATTGTCGTCCAGAAGATTAGTGTCTAACATTCCATTTGTTACCATGGTGAGAAGAAGCGCTCCAAATTTTGTCTTGTTCTCCTCATTATACAACAGACAGATTTCTTTTTCAAAACACTCAACAGGGTTGTTAAAGAAACGGACAGCATTGTCTACCGTATGTAAATGTCGATCTTGGCAAAAGCACCTGCAACAGCAAGGAAAATTAGATAAAGTATCTGAGCTTAGTATGGCCTTAACAATGTCCATTCCAATTTTATCATTCAGATTATGATGTTTTATATGCTTAGACAGCATTGCGCTTTTTTCACGAACACTTAATTTTCCGTCGTCAAGCTCCTGGACAATGTCGACAACTTGAGTCCAGTTAAACAATGGAAACTTTTGAAGATGAGGCAATGCTTCCCTCAGCACGTGCATGCGGAGAGTAAAAATTATTCTTTTGGTTTTCGCATCTATCATAGACTCCATGTTTAGTATTTTCCACTTTGAAAATGCTTTCTTATCGAAGTCGTTAAAACCGAAGATATCTTCCATCAAAATAACATGATGGCTGTCTGGTCGCACATGTTCTCGCCATTCACGCGGCGACTTTAAACAGAGCGGTATCCACACGTTATCACGATTTGATATACAAACAGATTTAGCAAGCTTTCGTGCCATCAGTGTTTTTCCCGAGCCAGGAGGTCCAACAAGAAAGATAACTCCTTTGTCTTTCAATAGCTCTTCTGCCACATTGTAACTTGAGGTCTTTGCGAAAAGTTCCTCCTCAAAATTCAGTTCCCGCAAAGTCTGGCCTGAAAGTAACAAACATAAATAAAAATATATTTGTACAGGTCTCAGACATGGGCTTAAACTTTGTTTACATCCCTAAATGATTTCATGGTTCAGGAAAAGAGAGAGAGAGAGAGAGAGAGAGAGAGAGAGAGAGAGGGAGAGAGGGAGAGAGGGAGGGAGAGGGAGAGAGAGAGCGAGCTACTGAAACAGTCACAAATACTGAGAGACAAGAGGCAGAAAGGCAGGTGTGCGAGACAAAAGGAGTACAGGAAGATAGAGGAAGAGTATGGATGAAAAGAGAGACAGCTACTGAGAGACGGAGACAACTACTGAGAGTTGGAGACAGCTACTGAGAGACGAGACAGCTACTGACAGACAGAAGCTACTGAGAGGCAAATAGCTACTGAGGGTCAGAGACAGCTACTGATACTGAGAGACAGATAGCTTCAGAGAGACAGAGACAGCTACTGAGAGACGGACAGCTACTGAGGGTGAGACAGCTACTGACAGACAGAGAGCTACTGAGAGGCAAATAGCTACTGAGAGACAAGACAGCTTCAGAGAGACAAGACAGCTACTGAGAGACAAACAGCTTCAGAGAGACTGAGCCAGCTACTGATAGACAGAGACAGCTACTGAGAGACAGACAGCTACTGACAGACAGACAGACAGCTACTGAGAGACAGACAGCTACTGAGAGACGGAGACAGCTACTGAGGGCGAGTGACAAACAAAAACAGATGTGAGAGAAAAGGAGTACTGGGAAAGAGGGAGAGTATGGATAGGGATAAAAGTGAAACAGCTACTGAGAGACAGAAATAGAACAATTCAGTGAGAGAAAAAGAGGAAGTACAGGGAAAAAAAGAAAAATGTTTGTTATGTTTAACGACACCACTACAGCACATTGAGTTATTAATCATCGGCTACTAGATGTCAAACATTTGGTAATTTTAACCTGTAGGCTTAGAGAGGAACCCTACTACATTTTTCCATTAGCAGCAAGGGATCTTTTATATGCATCATCCCAAAAACAGGATAACACATACCACAGCCTTTGATATACCAGTCGTGGTTCGTGATGCACTGGCTAGAACGAGAAATAGCCCAATGGGGCCACCTATGGGGATCGATCTCAAACCGACCGTGCAAGGGAGAGAAAGAGAAAAAGACAGACAGATAGAAACAGAAGAGACAAAGAAAAAAATACTGTTTCGTTTAACGACCCCACTTGAGCACAGTGATTTATTAATCATCTACTATTGGATGTCAAACATATACTAATTTTGACGCAGTCACAGAGAGGAAAGTCAATATATTTTTCCATTAGTAGCAAGGGATCTTTTATATGCACCATCCCCTAGATAGGATAGCACATACCACAGCCTTTGATATACTAGTTGTGGTGCAGTGGCTGGAATGAGAAATAGCTCAATGGGCCAACAAACGGGGATCGATCCTAGACAGACAGCGCATCCGGTGTGTGCTTTACCACTGGGCTACGTCCCACCCCCTTTTCCCTTAGTCCCCCAAAATATTTCCTGGATCCAAAATACATGTATATAAAGTGACCTGTATTAACCAGCCACCTGCATATAGAGGACACATTTTTATTCCCCTGAATCATCCAAAATAGTATAAATGGACCTGTATTAAGCAGCCACCTGTGTAAACAGGCCACATATTTATTCTCCCAAATCATCCAAAGTGGTACAAACGGACCTGTTATAAGCAGTCACCTGTGTTAGGAGACCACATTTTTATTCGCCCTAATCATCCAAAACTGACCTGTATTAAGCAGCCACCTACTCAATCTGGTGGCTGCATAACACAAGTTTGACTTTAGAATAAAGTACCTATTAGTCTGAAACATGGTAAAACGGTGAAGATTATAAGACTCCATCCTATGCGGTCATGTGGGATAGAAAAAGTACACCGAGGTGCTGAAAATTTCGACCTGGGATGAGGCTTGCAGAGTCCCATGGTCGAAATTTTCACCACCGAGGGTGTACTTTTTCTATCCCACATGACTGCATATGATGAGTCTTTTTCTCTCATTCATTCGGGAAATAAACAATTATTTTACACGAACAGACAAAGATGGCTGAACAAGTAACTTTTTTATTTGATAATTTTGTCATAAATAAACTACACTATCGTATTTGCCATGTTGGTTTCATGTGTGAAATAAAATTTAACACTACAAATTAACAAGATAGCTTTCAAAATGAAGGTTTTAATAACAAAATATTAATTTAAAACGGAGTCAAATGACCTCACGTCACCACCTCACATTAATATGACGTCATATATTACCAACGACATCATGTTAAACACTTGCGTGTGATACCCCATGTAAGATAAAAATTTCTTACATGGCTTTCTTTCATGGGATAGCTCTGTTCCATATACCCGAGGATGAGAGAAAATCACTTTCATAATACCTATAATATTGTCAGATCGGTGACCTGTCTCGTGGGCAGCCTCAGGGACAATCATGTTGAGGATCATTTTGCTGTTCTCGGCATCACCCATCGTCATACTGATCGGAATCATCATGTTCCCAGACGTCAAGGTCATGGCTGTAGATGTTTTTGCCGATACTATTAAAAAAAAAAATATATATATATATATAACAGTGTTTTATCACCTATGTTTCTAGACTCCAAAAATCAGCACCATTCCCCAAAATATATGTTGTTTTTTATTCCCAATTCTAGAGTAAAAAATTCCCAATCAATGTAAATAATTCTCATTTTTTATTATTATATAAAGGCATATTTTGAAAACAATACATAAGACTAGATATTAATTTGAATAAATACAAGTATATGTATAGTATTAGTCTCTTCAATTCTAACAAGGCTTACTAAGATGGGTTTTTTTAAATGAAACTGAAAATTCCAAACATTTCTGAAACAATGCTAAAATCCCCAAAGTCAAAGCCATGGGTGTCAAGTCAAATTTTAGAAATAAAACCCTGATATATATTTAAAGTCACAGACCTAGTTTTTAAACACTAGTTATGACATATGTTTCACTATTAAAGTTGCTTTTGATAATTTAAATTAAAGTACTATATTATTATTATTTATTTAGAATATTCATTTTCGTACACCTGAAGTGATTCTGGACATGCATCCAGGTTTTTGTAATATCCCAAAATGGATTTTTCATCATTCTAAAAATACCTTTGTCTGAGAATTTAAGTAATGGTTATCGAGACAAGCTCTAGTCTATTTTTGGATAGCGTTTCCACCGATGTAGGAAGTGTGTGTGTGGGGGGGCAGGCAAGGGGCATGTGCCCCCCCCCCCCCCCACTTTTCAGATATTTTGCTTTATAATAGTGTAAAAGTGTGTAAATATAAGTGTGCCCCCCCCCCCCCCCCCTCCCTTTTGGCACCTTCCTATGCCACTGTATCCCCATCACAGACTTTAGCTTTTCTCTGTGTTGCAGATTTGTAGATTAACTAAACTAATGTCTATTCTCATGGGCTGAAACTAGGGTCTGCACCTTTAATAAATTTTTAAAATATTCATAGAAACCATACATGCAACTGTAAACCAAGTTTCATTGATCTGGTGCTTGTAACTACAATGTAATTTATAAGAAATGGAGCTAAACAAGTAAATTTAATGTTGAGTTAAAGGCTAACCCTGTCATATCGATGACACGGGCATAACTAGACTTTTGAAATGTGTACTCAAGAAAATAGCGAAACCACTCAAAACCGTGCCATTCAGTCACTGGTAATTCCAATCTGTAAAACTTATTTTCTTACAAATGCTTGTATTGGTCAAATTCATATGACGTCATATCTTCATGAAACCCAAGCTTTGAATGACGTTGGGGATTCCCCTAAAGTGGAGCGTTAATACGTAACGTTGAGAATTTAGTGCAATTGTTGAGAAAAAAAAGTGTACTCAAATAGCTAAACTGCGTATAAGCAGAAATTTTTTACTCAAATGAGTACATTGCGTACACGTAGTTACGCCTCTGGATGAAAAATGAATTCCTACAAATCACGTCTTTCAACTTCATCAAGGCAGTGGTGGGATGTAGCCCAGTGGTAAAGCGCTCACTTGATGCGTGGTTGGGTTGGGATCGACCCCCATTGGTGGCGCCATTGGGCTATTTTTCGTTCCAGCCAGTGCTCCACAACTGGTGTAACAAAGGCTGTGGTGTACTATCCTGTCTGTGAGATGGTGTATGTAAAAGATCCCTTATCCCACACCTATCTTACTATCAGTGCTGTCTGCAGGTTCCAAATTTAAACTTTGTTCATCTAAATTCTCTTTTGTGGAAGTGGATTTCCCTCCTGTTCCCACTCCAGTCATAACGTCAGAGCTATCTGCATGTTCCAAATTAGAAACATCCACATCCACATCCAATTCAGTCAGATTAGATGTTCCTGCACCCATCTTATTATCTGTCCTCTCAGCAGATTCCAAATCTGAATTCCATTCATACAAATTCCTATTTGTTTGATTAGATTCTCCTCCTATTCCAACTCCAGTCATAGTATCAGAGTTACCTGCATGTTCTGATTTAAAAACGTTTACATCCAAATTCCTTATTGTATGACTGGATTCACTTTCTACAGGTGCTATGTTCCTACTTTCCTTCATTCCCTTCAGAGTCATCCTAGAAGAGGAATCTACAAATTCTGACTTAGAAACATTCACATCCAGATTGTTTACTTCATTGTAAACAGCTGGACCTTGTGACCAGGGGTCATGACTTCCTTTCCATCCAACAGGTCTAGAATTGTTATTATTACAAGTCTTTATGAGATGTTCTTTCTGGAATGGCATGAAGGGCTGTTGATGATCCTGATCTGGATGTAGTGGACCTTCACTTCCATCAGGTTTCAAAACAACAGACACAAATCCTTTGTCAGATGGATCAAATCCACCAAGGTAACTACAGTTGGAATCATCATGATCAACAGGCAGTGTGTTCGACAAACCAGGTGCAAATAAATACTGACGGTTTACTCCCAAGATGGTCAAAATCTCGTGTAGATTTTGTACTATCTGGTCTGACCGTTGATGGTCCGTCTCGATATTGGGCTCTCCATGACCTGTCTTGATATTGGTGTCTCCTTGATCTGCATTGTTATTCTTATCTGAAGCAGTTACACCACGACCTAGAATTGGACGTGGTCTTGATGGGCGACATGGTGTGCATGGGGGAGGTTGTCTGGATGGGGGATGTGGTGTGCACGGGGCAGGTTGTCTTGATGGTGGGCTAGCACTCCATGGAGCAAGTGAAGCTGGTAGTTCTCCATCTGTACTGGAGGTACTCGGTTCCTGTGACAACTGTGGCAGCTGACTAAAGTTACAGGCCAGTATTGATCTGTGCTGCTGTCCCTCTCGAACCGTCTGCCCTTCAGAAATGTTCATCCATGTTGGGGTTTGATCATCTTCATTTGGCAGTTCATCTTCATCCATTGAAAACTGAAAATTTACAGAAGGGTATCTTGAGGCCGGATGTGTACTCTTCTGAATATCATTGGTGTCTCATCTGTCAGAATCAGTTTTCATCACAGTGTTGATTCATCTGCATCTGTTACAAAAGAAAACAAATAAATTAAATACAATTATTAAAAACTGTCTATGGAATTATGTAGTAGTGTTGGTACAAAAAGCTCCTACTGGCAGCAGCTAAGTGGGATGTTCACTAGAAAGCTTATTTGGTAGAGTGCTGGACTCTCACACTGAGGGTGCGTAGTTTGAATCCCATCAGTGGAGGTTGATGTATCTGTTACATTTGTAGTCCACATAGGGACTGGGTATGTTCTTAAATCTGAACGACAAAACTGTATTCTCTGATCAAAATTGTATCTCTGCACAAGGCAAATGAAAGGATATTAGCAAAGTTGTGGCTGCTTTCATTATCCACTTTCAGGTTCTCGAGAAAACAATTATAACCCAGTCAAGACCTGCAACAGTTCCACTGCCCATGGCCCACAGCTCTGGGACATAGTTTGTAAATTTTTTCTAATGCAGCAAGGGATTTTGTATATGCACTTTCCCAGACAGGATAGCACATACCACATCCTTTGATATACCAGTCAGTAGCTAGTAGGAAATTCCCTATTAGCTTGGTTGGTAGAGATTTTGGACTCTCAGTGGTTCAAATCTTGGCAGTGAATCTTTTTATCTTATACCAGGCCATAAGATTTCAAAGTTCATGGGAAACACTTTTTCAGTCCCGAGCCTTGTGAGTATAGGAACCCATCAGAAAAAAATGTTGTTAAATAGTCATACTCGATATAATAATCATGGGAAACAAAATTTTGGTTGCGTGATTTTGCATGTTGCATGTACATGTAACTACATGTTTACAATCAGGGGTGCAGAAAGTAGGCCTACTCGCCCGCTTACCAAATGCGAGTAAAAATTCTCACGGACAAGTTGAAAAATGTAACTATCAGTCCAACGGGAGATCTGTCTTTTTCTGACTGACGGTATTTTGTTTTTATTTTATAAATTTTGAATTTTGTAAATGTAAATGAAAAAAAATGTGAAAAATGTCTTTATTAGAATATTTAAAAAATATACATCATTTGATGTGAAGACAGTGCATATTATAATATTATTAAACATTAATGTATTGTTCTATAGGCTGGCATACTAGTATAACTTCTGGCGGGCTAGTAAATTTTAGTTGGTTCTGGTCTGGCAGGCTAGTGAAATATTTTTTTTTTCTGTACCCCTGACAATGCTTAAACATCTGTGTTTAAAAAAACCAGGATTTTTATGGCTATCAGAACTGCCAGTGCTAGAGACCTCGGGCCTAAGTAGAATCAGGTTGGGACTAGAGTGAGGTGTTTAATTAGAAAACATAACAGGAATATGCACCTGGTTCCCCAAATATTTAACTTCCTACTTTATTACTAGTTATCATTAGCTATATCAGCCCTTGAAATTCGGACCATTTTGCTACGGCAATTAAGTGCCGTCGCAAATAAATTTTGCAACGGCACAACAGCGGCAATTTTGAAGAAAAGATGAATGCTGTCAAACTTATTCATATATGATCCACTGCAGTACTAAAAAACCCTGCTGATCAACGGCATGGCTTTTCTTTATCACAGTATCTCATGTCACACATTTTTCCCACCTGGGCAGCTTCTATATGGGAATAAACAAATTTATATTAGATGGAAAAAATTGGGCCACATTCGATTGTAAATGTTTTTATCTAAGATCTGTAATCGGAGAAAGAGTTCTAATACTTTTTATCACTCTCAGATTTGCAACGGCATTGAAATGCTATCACAAATCAATTTTGCAATAGCTTTTGGAGCGGTATTGCCGATTGCCGCCGCGAATTACAAGGGCTGCTATATTTACATGTATAACATCCTCACCCCCACCCTCAGTTTAATATATTGTAGACTATTTTCTGAATTTTGAAAATATTTTTTAAGGTCTTGACATTGTCACCTGAATTTTCCATTCCAGCCAGTGCTCCACAACTGGTGTAACAAAGGCTGTGGTATGTACTAGCCTGTCTGTGGGATGGTGCATATAAAAGATCCCTTGCTGCTAATTGAAAAAGAGTAGTCCATGAAGTGGCGACAGCGGGTTTCCTCTCTCAATATCTGTGTAATCCGTAACCATATGTCTGATGCCATATAACCGTAAATAAAACGTGTTGAGTGCGTTGTTAAATAAAACAGTTCCTTCCTTCTTTGTCATCCGATGTATCTTACCAAAGTTTCGATGAGACAATATCTTCTCAGTGTTTATTACAAATTCATTCAATAGAATTATTTAGATTCTGAATGTTTTTAACTGTATAAAGTATTTTAACAGAAATTTCACATTTCAATTCTCTGCTCCCCAGGCCCACCTCAAAGATTTTATTTAGTAGGCTAGATAGAAACATTGCTTATTATTGCCGTATAGTAAAGGTCATAACTTCATTACAGAGCACGTACAAATATATGTCTCCATAAACACCATAAAGATCTGTATCTCTTACCTAAATTGTTCAGTATTGGGATAGGTTCAGGTAAATGTCCTTTTAGTGTATTTAAACATGTTTACTAAATTGTTTTTGGACATATTCATGATAATGTTTAGTGTGATGGACGTACATACCAAAATGATGTACGATTGTCACACACTTTGTGAACGTCAGTGTGTGCTTACTTTGAAAATTATATATACATATTTCTTTTATGATAATTTTTATTTATAATATCACACTATGTGGTTTCTCCTTTGTTCGTAAAAAAAAACCCATACAATTCTAGTGAGGTTATCTATGAAACCCCTGTAGGCCTACATATCCCAAAAAAATGTCAAAGTGTGAGAAATGTTATTTCATGCATATCTTCTTAATAGTTGTGTTTTTTTTAAATAACAATAATAATACTGATTTGACTTGAAAAATGAAATTTGAATGTTGAGTCCCTGTTTTGTGATATTCATCATCTTGCTGATTACCCCATGTTTCAATTAAAAAACTTAATAATAAAATATATATTTTTAAAAAGCTTTCTGGATTAAACCTCCATGTTATAGCTTTTAAATGGTACCAATTATTGAAGTTTAAATCAATGTTTATAAACTGAGTAGGAGGTTGGCCTTTTCATGGAATTGGGAGGGACATAGCCCAGTGGTAAAGCATTTGCTCGATGAGCGGTCGGCCTGGGATTGATCCCAGTCAGTAGGCCCATTGATCTATTTCTCGTTCTAGCCAGTGCACCACGCTTGGTATATCAAAGGCTGTAGTATGTACTACCCTGTCTGTAGGATGGAGCATATGAAATATCCCTTGCTGCTAATCCAAAAAAAAAGAAGAAGAGTAGCCCATGAAGTGGCGACAGCAGGTTTCCTGTCTCAATATCTGTATGGTCCTTAACCATGTTTGATGCCATATAACCATAACTATATGAGGTAAGTATGCTAACAAATATCTTACCACCAAATTAGCTATTATGAATCCAAAAAGTCAAGCGAGGTAACGTATCAACACAAGTATGTCGGCCATTGTTGTCATAACTGAAAATACTGTATTCTACAAGTATACGTACGATTAAAAGGTGTATTCTTTGGCGATTGCTTTCAGAAGCTCCGCAAATATTTTTTTCTTTGAAAACTGTGCTCTCCACATACATTCACACAAATGAAATGCAAAATTACCACGTTGGATCCACAAAATTCTCAGAATGGTTTACTGTCTCGTGTGTATATCCAAGTCCTAACTCAGTGATTCTGTTGTAGGCAGCCCATAAATCAGAAATTATTCTAGTATTTGGCCTGATATGCTTTTGTATCAGTGCCAATAACGTATTAGCATCCCGTTTGGCAACAGGCACTAAAAAAAAAATTCTAGTCTCGCGACAAATGCCGCCAAATACCCATTGCCCATCAACACATCTCCCACGGTGGTATTTACGTTTTCCGAATTTGCACTCGTCTATTTCGACGGTGCACCCGTCTCCTCCAATTATATTGTCGGCATTAGCTTCTAACTGTTTAGCAATCAGTTCGCGACAATAGTTGAAATAGTCCACTACAGTTTCACATGAAGTGCTTTTGTTTTTGCCTTTCAACTCTTCCTCAGGTATACTTGATTCTATTTGAGTGTCCTCGATGGATTCTTTCTTGGCGAAACAATAAAGAATTAATAAAGTTCGTCTAATTGAGATATTAGACGCCTGAAACCAAGTGCCTTTTCTCAGTTGCACTTGATTTTTACTCTTGTTTTTGCAAATTTTGCGATTACATTGGAATCGGTATACAGGGTAATTATGATTTTTCTGATTGATACTCAATAATTTTGTTAACTCATTTTTACAGTTCGGACATTTAGCTTTAGTTGGCAGTAAACCTATTTTTTGAGAAAATTCGATAGCTTTAATTTCACTGGAAATATTCAATGATAAAGTATAGAAATTATAAAATTGGCTAACAGAAGGGTTCAACTCAGTGATATTAGTTTTCTGTACTCGTACTGGCTATTGGTTCCTCCAAAATGTTGTTATTTATTTGACTGACATTATCCGTCGGCTGTAAATGTGACACACTTTGTCCGCAAGGAATCACCACATCATCATTGTCACTGCTTGAAGAAGACGAAAACAGACTAATACTTTTATCTGTAGACAAATCACTATTACGAAATTTTTTTGGCCTGAGGTGAAAGGTTCGTCAATAGAAGAACTGTCACTAGTGAAAAGACTTAAACTTTTATAATCTTTCCGAGTTTTCTTAATATTTTCTGATACTAATTTTTCTTTTAACATACGTTTTTTACTCATTTCTACAAATGTAGCAAAGCAGGAACAAACACTCACCTTTATCTTTTTTTTTAACAACATGAATCTCGTGGTGCATGTCATGCAAGCTGTATGTTGAATCATGCATTTTCCTATTGATATAGCACGTGCAGTTAGTTTTGACCTATGAACTCGTACATCAATTTCAGGTCGCTGTAGTCGTCATTTTATAATCACTAGTAGAAAGTATTATATACTCGGAATACAACGATCTCTTTGTTCGGTAATTTCCGTACAATTCCGGTAATTAAAAAATATATTTTATAATAAAATGATTTCTTTTCACATTTAGACATCAGACAATGATAAATATAACTATATTCTGGTCATAAATCAATATTATAATTAATATTTTAAATAATAACACAATATTAGTCATAAACAAGAAGACGACAAATGACTAAAAGTTTTGAACACTTATCATCAACTCACCTGCTTAGCGCAGTTGGATAACAGTGCCACGAATTATCGCTACCGATAGTAGCCGAGGGTTTCCAGTTCAAGACTTGCTGATTCAAGTTTAAGGTAAGTGATTAATTTCTATGCAGCAGATATCAAGTGATCAGGAACCCATCACAGCCGTTTTGTCATTCATGATTTCTAGACACTTCCATCCATTATCACGATTTCTGGGAATTCCCAGTTACGTAAGGTGGTTTCCTCGAATGTGACCTTTCGTTCGTTTCCGTGTAAAAATCCGTGACATTCGGAATATTTCGTACGATTCCGATTCACCACGAACACCGTTGTCATGTTTTCCGATTGGGCGGTATACGGTTGGTTGGTATGTTAATTCATCCTTTATTGTTTGAGCACCTTTAATTGAATAAAATAAAGATGCTCGGGCACATTTTCCAGAACAAATTAGTGTTGTATATTGTGGATAATAAATAAATTTAAAAAAAAAAAAGACACAAAAAGTCATTAAAAAGAGTTTTTTTCTAACAGGAGGGGGTGGGGTAGATGTGCATTTGTCGCGAGACCCCCTCCATCCCAGTACATCGTTTGATCAGTATCTTTCAAGTGTCCATACAACTGACTGTTTGAAAGGATTGCAAACACAGCACATCAGTATATCTGTAAACACTGACCTATGGTATTTACACATATTTTTCTTCCATTCTCTATATATGATGTTCTTCGATGTTTGATTTGTGGAGACATATTTTCGGGGGGTTTTTCAATCATAGGTTGTTTAAATAAAATTCATCACAGCTAGATCTATACATTGTGATTTGGCCACAACTTTGTTTTTCATTCATATACCTTCGGCAGATGCGCAGGCCAGTTTTCTGTTGTGCTGGGGTGTCTTTAAAAATGTATTCCGGTGTCGAAAAAGAACAGAAATTAATGTATTATGTCTAAAACACCTCAGAATCGGTATTCATAAACATAGTTTCTTAAAGTCGATATACGATACTTAAATATAAAAAAGTATACATTAACCAGAATTTTTTTTGGACAAAATTAATTACTCTTATCATTACTGTATGATTTTCTTAACCCTAACCCTAACCCATTTTCTTTCTGGGGGAGGGCCCCCCCCCATATACCACTAGTTGACTGGTTGCATTCGATTCCATAGAGCCATACACCCCCCCCCCCCCAAAAAAAAAAAAAAAAAACTTTTAACTTAAGTACATATATAAATATGAAGGCAGTGCATTAGGTTTCTAGAACTTTTTCTTGAGCAATTTCAAATCAGCGCATTGAACAACTTTTAATATACTAGTTGTGAAGCACTGGGTTGGAATGGGAAAAACAATACATCTCAGTAAAAAGAATCAATGAGATGCATCACATCTCAATATGTTCTTTTACCAAGTCACCAATATAGAGAAAATCCTAAATCTATTTGATGAATTACACACGACAAACACCGAATTCGTAAGACATGTTTTATTATAATTTTGATACTGATGTTTATTAACTGTTAATTTAGTACTATGTTAACTGTCATACATACATTTCACAAAACAGAAACCAGTGTGATATATAAATAACAATACACTTGATTACTCAAATGAGATGACATATATAGGTTAAGATGAATGAAATGGGAGTTAATTAAAAGAAGTTAATTGTTATGCTAGAGCCTGTATGTTTTTAAAATGTAGACTGGCAGTTTATGCAATCGATTGCCCTGAGTTTTCTAGATGACTTTAAAAATGAAATACTGTTAAAATCACCTCAATCATTGCTTAGATAAAAAAAAAAAAAAAAAAAAAAAAACCCACACACACACAGAAAAAATCAACAAATACAACTTTAGTCTTGTAAATTGTTAAATCATGGAGTGAAAAACACCTGTTTCTGCATGAAAGAAATTTTTGGGTATGGCGCTATGGAATTGAATGCAACCACATACAACAGGGTGTATGGGTGCCTCCCCCAGAAAGGAAATGGGTTAAGTTTAGGATTATAGTTAAGAAAATCATACAGTAATGATCAGAGTGATTCATTTTCTCAAAAGGTAAACTTAGAAGAAAAAAAAATCTGCAAACCTTTTGGGTATGGCGCCTTGCCCGTTTTACCCTCTGGCAGAAACACTGAACCCCCACATCCACAATAACATTCCAATTGTCGAAATTATTTTTTCAAATTTATTATATACTAAATTAATTTTTTGTTCATAATTTCTCATTCACTGGCCTTTAAGCAGGCACGTGTGCAGGAATTTTAGCAAGGGGAGACTAAATATAATTACTAGATTAATCTTTTGTTCATAATTTCTCATTCACTGGGCTCTAGACTGGTAAGCAAAGTTTATAGGGATGTGAGTTGAGCAATGCTACTCCAGTAAATGTATTGAAAAAAAAAAAAAGAGGAGAAAATTTGTTTGAGGAGGGGGTTTCGACCTCTGAATCCTACTCCCTGCACAACAGCCTGCTTAGAAGCTGAATTTGTGAAAAACTGGCCAAATACTTTGATCAACAACAACTAAACATAAATAATAAAGACCAATGTTAGCTAGCAATAACAATAAATAACTTTTAAGATTAAAATATTTAATTTATTTTACTGACCTATGTGTACAATAGCAACAAATAAAAAAATTAATATTTACTTTTCCAATCACCTATTAGTAAATTCTATTTACAACAGCAACAAATTAGAAATTAGTTTATGTCAAGTTACCTAAAATCAGTAAAGCATTTGAACATTAAGATTTTAAAAATTGCAAACATCTATAATATTGCACATAAAATTAATTCAGAAAAAGAAGAAGAAAAGGAAACTTAGGAACAATCCATTAAATTAACTCAGTTCGAAAATCAGCATTGTATAAAATACAATTTATATGACACTTTTCAAAGAATATTCCTAGCAATACATTCATCAATTAGTTCTACCAGATTTGGATTGTCAACACCCAATATACGTCATACTGATACAAGACCTCTGCCACACTATGAAAGATTCTGTTAGTTTGTTTTAACGACACCACTAGAACACAGTGATTTATTAATCAACGGCTATCGAATGTCAAACATTTGGTAATTTTAACGTATAGTCTTAGAGAGGAAACCCGCTTCATTTTTCCATTAGTAACAAGGGATCTTTTATATCCACTTTCCCCTTGATCACCCTTGATGGACTTTGGTTTCATTCTCTTCCAACTGGTACATCAAAGATCATGGTATGTACTATCCTGTTTATAGAAAATGTATATTAAAATCCCTTGCTGGTTTTTTTGTTGTTGTAGTATCCAGTGTTGCAGTACCCGATTCCCCTTTTCTCTCACGACAAAGTGTAGCAAAACGTAAATTGTACTGAGATGTCATCAGACAAAGTACTTTATTATGTATTTTTCTACAGATATAGACAATATATTTCTGAAGACCATCGAATTTGACAGAGTTAAGCATAGCTGAGACCTTTTTTCACTCTCCAATTTAATAAAAACAAAATATATTCTTTAATAAGAATTGTTTGTAAATTTGTGTATGTTTAACAGTCAGAAATTGATAAAATCACATAGTATAGTGAAGCAATTTTATATTATATCCGTTATACATCAATAAATTCACACAAAAATACAAATAATTCTTTAAATTACAAATAAAGCAACTTAGTTACCGTAAAAAAAAAACAGTTATGTTTTTAACGTCATTTTCATTACCTTTTTATTTAATGGCATCCCATTTTACACGACCTAATTTTTTGCAATTTATTGACAAATAACATTCAGTTTTTCAGCGATGACAATCAATCAGAATTGACTAAATTGCAAAACAACAGAAAGTTGTAATTATATATTTATTAATATAAAATTCATAATTAATCTAATTCTCATAACTTTTAAAATTATGACAATAAAAACAAAATAAAAAACATTATTTTAAAGTGTTATGTGATGAACATCCACAAGTTTAGCTATCACTTAATTTTAAATAATCTAGCACTCAAGATTCAAGGTTTGTGAGAAACGGTAAAATGTCAGAAATATAATTTAATGTTAAATGCCCATGTTGATGCCATCACCAATGCAGGCATCGAAATAAGCCGAGAGCAGTCGTTAGGTTACCAGGTCAAGAAAGTCAAGACGGGGATTGATCCAAGACAGAACGTGCATCAAGGTAGCACTTTACCTCTTGGTTACAGGGTTACATCGCGTCCCTTAGTGAGGACAGTCACATGAATGAATAAAAAAGCATCAGTGATTCTGTGAAGGAATGGGTGGGACGTAGCCCAGTGGTAAAGTGCTCGCTCGATGTGCAGTCTGTCCACGAGCAAGATTTTAATGTGGAATAAATAGATGCATACAAATATTAATAGTGGCTCATATGTTATAGCTCTAAAGAAGATATTATTTGGACGACTAACATTATTATTTTTTAATATTTAAGTTGCCCAAATGGGACACTGGTCGCATTTTTGCATCTTGTATCAGTAATACATCCTCCTCACCTCATCAGGTGAGCAGGATCTTTATTGGCACTTGATACAGATCTCACACATTCAAAGCACCTTCTGAATTTCTGACAGGTTGGCTGCCTTTCACTCGGTAACATATTTTATTCATCGGCATTTTGGCAAAGCAATTGAGTCAAATATAGGAAATGAATCTCAATATAGGAGTTTTATAGGATCCTATAAAAATATAGGAGGTCTGGGAGACCTGTGAATATTGTTTTGAGCTGCATAAACATTAGAATGATCACAAAATCATGAGATGTGTAGAAATTATAAAAACAACAAAAAACCTACAATGTGACTTCCAAGTGTGTTAAAATGCTCCACAAAAAGATTATGGCAAATGGGAATATATCAATTAAAAAAACAAACAGAGCGAGTAAATTCCATTATGCATTATGAAAATATTATAATGTCTTGAAGTTATGATATTTGTATGATATAACATCCATATGATATATCTATGATATAATATCTGTATATGATATATTTATATGATATAATGTATCCATAATATATTTAATCTTGAATGACAGTATCTATTAGGCAATAAGAGTATTCACCTTTGAAAGTAATATCTATTGAGCGCAGTGAGATGTATAATTGTAAGCATGAAACATAAACAGTGTTGGAGGCTGTGATAGCTACAGAAAATTGACTTTTGCCACCTATTAACGAATACCAAGTTCTGCGTGCGTTAAGTGGCGGTATGTCACACTCTAGGAAGAGACTGTGCCTTTTTCACCAGTGTTACTGTGCGATGACTCGGAACTGAAAAACAAAAGCAATAGCGTTACGGTCAATTCATTGTTTGACTGCCAACCTTATGTGAAAATGAAATTTTTTTTTTTTTTTATTAGGTAAATGAAAAAGAGTTAACGAACGCATACCAAAATTTAATATGAACTGTGTTAAAACCACACTGACTTCACTGAAAAAAGAGGATTAGGTTTGATGAGAACCAGAACTGGGTGAGTCAACTACTCGCCAACAAGAGTCGGCAGTGAAATATGAATCCACCTTTAAAAACACAGCAATCTAGAACATTACAAAGACCAAACATGATTTAAAGGTACTTTCCTGAGTTTTCGGCGATTTTAATATATACACAGAGAACGTAATACTTTAACAAGTCTAACAAAGAAAATTCCAGTAATTAAATTTGATAATGTTTTTGTAAACTGCAAGAAATATTTTGTTCAAAATTGTGTTCGTGATTTGCTAAGCACGTTTCAGAGATTGCTACACAAGTTTTTTTTACTGTGACTGTCTAACAAAAAAAAGATAATCAATCTTTAAATTTATTTAAAAAAAATAAACTTAACACTAACCGAATTTCATCTGTGGTATTCTGAGGACAGCCATCAAGAGGGTGGATTTTCTTAACACAGTGGATTTTCGTCGGAGGTCTGAAACACAAACCATTTATTACACTTCACATTAGGGGCCAGGGTGTCATGATACACCTACCTCACAATATGATACAAATCATAATACATAACCCACAATACGATACGTATCACAATTCCAGATTCACAGTGTTTACCCCATAAAACAAAAAAGCTGAAACTTAGGTGAAATGATTTAAAAATAAGAAATGAACATGACAAAAGGAAAAAGCTGATTAAACTGTTTCAGTGTAGAAATATCACATAATACATGGCTCTAGATCTTAACGGGAACGTTTGTCTTTTATGAGTGCAGGAAGGTAGAGTTGTCAATAGTCAGAAATGGATTTCAAGTTGTTCGCGTTTAGTCTCTACATGTCCGAGCCTGTCCTAGCAGCACTGGAAGATTGACCGCCCCACTCTAAGAAGAAATAGGAAGCGGGGTCGGCCCCTACTACTCTTTTTCTAGACTTTACCTTGCTTTATAGTGATACCATCTCGTATCCTCCGGAGTCGGGCCCGTCTGCACCACTATACCAACCCATGACGACTGGACTATACCCTAGTCTGATACTCTCTCTCGTTCAGACGGATCCGGCTTCTCAAGATCTGTATTTCAGCACAGCACTACACCTTCAACGTCTATCGACTGTCAATCTAGGGGTTTTCTTGACGGGATGCAACCCATCTCGTCCCTTTAAGCTGTGCACCCAAATGGCCTTAACGAGGCCACTCGCGTGGACATATCGATCAGACTTTAAACTTTTAGATCTGCATTCAAAATTTTATGTCGAAATTACTTCTCTTTTTTTTAATATTATTAAATAGTCCGATCTTTTCTTCTTTCTCTTATTTAATTTTGGAGTGTGTTGAGTGCATCGTTAAATAAAAAAATTCCTTCCTTCTTTAGTAAAATTAGTAATGGTAGTACAGTACTGGGGGGAGGGGGAGGGGGGTGTGCATGTGGGTGGGTGGTGGGGGCAAGTGAAGCCGGATTATGGGAAACCATTTAAGATAGTAATATACTGACATCATATAAATTCATATTGTAAGGGGAGCTAAAAATAATTCCCCTTGTCTTACGGGAGTGATGGGGTGCGAAAGTGATAGCTCCCTTAAAAGTGCTATATCAAGGTCACAATAATGGCGGTTCCCACCAAAAATATTTAAAACATTTTGCTTTGAAACATAAAGTTTATACATTCAGGGGCCTAATTCACAAAGGTCTTTTAGGCTCTGCTAGACAATAAAGCATCCTCTTTTAAGTCTTTTAGCATTGCACTGCAAGATCGCTAAGGTCTCTTAGGCTCTGCTAGACAACAAAGCATCCTCTTTGTAAGTCTTTTAGCATTGCACTGCGAGATCACAGTTGCGATAGTTTAGTGAATTAGGCCCCAGCTATATGCTTATAAAAAATTACAATAGTTACTAAATAATTGTAGAATTGTTTTTTTATTTTAGTGGGGAATTAATTATGGAAATATTATGTATGTGATCAATTAATTTCTAGTTATTTACTACAAATAAAAGGTGAAAATAACCAAATATTGTAGTTTCAACTTTGACATAGCACCTTTAAATGGTAAGGTCTGAAAATATAAATAATCCCAAAATCAAAATGAACAATTAGCATAATTTAATCACAATTAGCATAATTTATTCACTCAGCATAATTAATTCCCAATTACTATGATAATAAATTCTTACTGCTGACAGTCATCATCGGGAGGGTTGTCGAATGCCAGTCTCTTAAAACTTTTTGGTGTTGTGCCCGTCACTGAAAACCGCTTGGTCGGTGACAAACTGTCGTTTATCGTCTGCAGCTTGTGGTGAGACTGGAAAGGAAAGGAATGTCCATTTAATGATAGTCCATCATTTTTTCCAGGTTTGTTGGGTTATTAATGAAAATAAAAATTCTGTGGAATTCGCCTACCATAAACATCCATAGGTGCAACCATAAACCAAGTTTGATGAAAATATGAAACAAATGTTTTGGTCCACTGTGATGCACATCCATAGGTGCAACCATAAACCAAGTTTGATGAAAATATGAAACAAATGTTTTGGTCCACTGTGATGCACATCCATAGGTGCAACTATAAACCAAGTTTGATGAAAATATGAAACAAATGTTTTGGTCCACTGTGATGCACATCCATAGGTGCAACCATAAACCAAGTTTCACTGACCTAGGTCTGTGAGAAACTGATCTCAGTGCAGATCTTTTATCGCAAACATTGATGCCAGGACCACCACAAAAGTACCTTTCCTTTTTATTTCATAACGGTGAGACAAAAACAGACACATACAAACTGTGTAGATCAGTGAAGATGTCTACATAAAAGTTTGCCATGCTTTTAAAAAAAACTTCAAACCCCGATAACATGAAAAAAATAAGACACTCCTTATAATCAGGGGTGGGAATTGGTGAACTGTAAAAAAAGAGGAAATCTAGAGGGGTCCCGGAAATTCTTGAAATCTTAGGTTAAAATCTGTTCAAGCTGATACATTTTAGAGGAAAGGACGATTAAAATGTGAGGAGACGCAATGTTCCATGAGAGGAAAACAGCTGATCCGAGAAGAATTCCCACCCCTGTACAATTGAATCTGAAATACACAAATTAATAATAACACCAACAAGTAAATTTCAGACATTTCTAAAATGTTAAATAGTAGTTGAGGTAATGAATTTTTCAAATTGATTACCAACTGTATAAGCATAATTGTAAAAACAAAAACATTTCCGGTCTCCTGGGGGTTTTTTTGGTGTGTTTTTTTTCGAGTGTTTTTTTCATTTTTGTTTCTTTAAGGGGTTTGTTGCTGTTGTTGTTGTGTGTGTGTGTGTGGGGGGGGGGGGGGGGTTGGAGGGATTAAATGGACAGTAAAACATCGCATACACCAAATCCCTCGCCAAAGCTGTACAGCTGTCTGGTGTTGGGGGTCAGCTGACTCGGGGACGGTGGTGATTTGAACGGAGATTCTTTTAGTGGAGAGATGTAGAAGTTTTTACGACCTGGAACACTGGAAAACACAAACAAAGACGACATTACACAACTAAAAATATTCAAAAATGATAATGAACAAATCTTTGAAGCAAAAACAGATAACAAGAAGAAGGAAATGTTTTATTTAATGATGCACTCAACACATTTTATTTACGGTTATATGGCGTCGGATAAAAACAGATAAAGTATATTTACTAAATTAAGCTTTTCCTTGGAGTAAATAAGTCACTTTCAGGATAATAAAAAAGGAGGAAAATGGATGACAAAACAACAATTCCTGCCATTTTGACTTTTAAAATATTGAAATATTAACAGTAAAAGAATTATGAAAGGAAGCAACAAACTTAATTAAAATAAAATTAATTAAAATCTACAACATCCATTAAGCTGAAGTCAAAATAAAACTGCTTAAAGTACTAGGAATAATAATGTGACATGTGAACCAACACCAGTGCAAGGTAACAAAATAGGTAGTAACTCAGACAGATCAACAGACGGACGGATATACGAGGTTCAGCAGGGCTAACTCTGGCACTTGCCAAATTTGCCAATTGCGAATTTTGAAAACAATTAGCAAATTTTATTTTAATTTGGCGAAATAATTTTATGTAATAGTTGATATGTTGATACAAAATAACTGGGATTTTGCAATTGTTTAAGTTTAATAGATAATTTGGTGAAATTTTCTGCTGACCCAGAGCTAGCCCTGTTTAGATATAAATTCAAATGGAAATAAGCACACAAGATTCCACAAGAACCTGAAAACTGGAAATAAGCACACAACATTCCACAAGAACCTGAAAACTGGAAATAAGCACACAACATTCCACAAGAACCTGAAAACTGGAAATCTGTTATTATACGAACCTGAAAACTGGTGATGCTGTCAGTTTTACTGATTTGGTGGGGATTGGAGACAACACTGGTGTCTGAAATAAAAGAACAATGGTCACTGTAACATATCTACTGTCAATTCTTACAGCATGTATCACTCCCAGCCATGAACAAAACAAGAACAAAAAAGAAAAGAAAACAAGGAAAGGCACATTTGTTAAACGACACCTCAGCACATTTTAACCATTTGACTACTGCAGGCAAGATATCTCGCCCGACGTCACGCCAGGTGATATACTGTAAACTGTATATAGTGCATTCCACAATTCATATTTCCCACCATTTTGCACACGACACTCACTGGAAACAATTGTATAACAGGAAAAGGAAGACAACTTAGTTTTTGTTTTTTCAATGGTAAATGCCTTGGAATTTTGAGTTGAAAAAGTGCTTTTTGACAACAATGGCGGCACGTCACGGTCATTTTTAGGGATCGATGGCTGATTGTGACAGCTAATTTGATAATAAATTTGATTGTTTTACCAATAACGATGATCACGGTGAGTTTGTTGACTGAGAACTGGAGTATGTAGTGCTTCATGTTGTTCTGAAAGATCTTGTTGTAGAAGCCGATAATGAGATCAAGATAGTAAGAACTTACGGTGAGTTTGTTGACTGAGAACTGGAGTATGTAGTTCTTCATGTTGTTCTGAAAGATCTTATTGTAGAAGCCGATAATGAGATCAAGACAGTAAGAACTTACGGTGAGTTTGTTGACTGAGAACTGGAGTATGTAGTTCTTCATGTTGTTCTGAAAGATCTTATTGTAGAAGCCGATAATGAGATCAAGACAGTAAGAACTTACGGTGAGTTTGTTGACTGAGAACTGGAGTATGTAGTGCTTCATGTTGTTCCGAAAGATCTTATTGTAGAAGCCGATAATGAGATCAAGACAGTAAGAACTTACGGTGAGTTTGTTGACTGAGAACTGGAGTATGTAGTTCTTCATGTTGTTCCGAAAGATCTTATTGTAGAAGCCGATAATGAGATCAAGACAGTAAGAACTTACGGTGAGTTTGTTCACTGAGAACTGGAGTATGTAGTTCTTCATGTTGTTCTGAAAGATCTTATTGTAGAAGCCGATAATCGAGTCCACGTCCTTCTCCTGTATATACACAGTCTTGTACACCTGGTGACAAACAAAATAGACAGTCACTCAGCAGCTAGGATCCAGGGCCCGGTAACACAAGACAGTCGTAACACTTACGTCAGACGTACATCATACATAACGTGTGGTGTATGTCTGATGTAAGTGTTACGCATGCTTTGTGTTACTGGGCCTAGGTTCTAAAAAACAAAATAAACAAACACTCAGCTGCATCGGTCTCTTGTAAAATATGACCTGAATTGTTTTGGTGGTTTTAGCAGGTGAATTTTTATTTTATCTGCTAGGTCTAAAAAATGGACTGCTCTTCTCTTTTTGCAGGCCGCTATTTCAAACCCTGGTCAATGTTTTTATCAAGTGTTAAAACAAGCATGGTGTCTAGTAATCCATGTACTATAAACTATGAGCTCTGGTAACTTATAGGTTACAACACACTTCCTTATTCAATTTATTACTAAAGCACTTCACAGAAACAACTTGTTCTTGTTTATCACATATTTCAATGGTCGTCCTTTGGTGAAAAAGGCAATTTCGGTGAAATTCAGGGTTTTTTCAGTTTAATGACTAATTTAACTAGTTTAACTAATTGTTTTGAACATGTGGATAATAAAGAAAGTATCATTCACGCTACAATCACATGAAAATTATGAAACTCATTTGAGAATTGTGTCATACCTCTCAATCTCACCCAGGGAATAACATAATCTAGTATTGGGTGAGCAGAAAATTTCATCGAATTATCTTTCAGACTTCACAAATCACAAAAACCAAGTTATTTTCCATAAAATCAATTGTTACCGGAAAGGTTTTCTCAAAAACAAAATTAAGCTTTGCCAACTGTTTTTCAAACTTTGTAATTAGCGAATCTGGTGAGTGTTGGAGCTAGCCTTCATAATTAACAAATTGGTTTGGTAATTTCCGAACGATCATCGTGCTCGTGTAATAATCTCAATATCTCACCTCCTGTTCTGCGTGTGGCAAGTTGCGGTACATCTGTACAATGTGTTTGAACTTGATCTCCTTGTCCGCTACCTTGCAGATCGCATACAGAGAACACATCATTATCTGTAATAGAAAAATGAACACATCATCCACTTCCTAAGTGAAGAATAATCAGGGCTTCTACAGCGCTCAATTTTTACGGTCATCTGTGACGACCTAATATTCAGTCAGGCAACTTAATTCTATGATACTAGTTGCCCATCGGTCGACTGGCTTTTTTTTTTTACACTAAAAGGCGAGTTGTGTCGCATAATAATGTGTAGTTTTCTTGCCAAAAATCACTTTTAAACTGTCGTTAGTAAAGCGTCAGTCAATCAGTCAAAATCATGTGGGTTTGTTTGCCACTCGGAACTCCTCAGCCGATTCTGTGAGACATCGGGAAAAATCGTAATCAGCTGAAGTGTTCTGAATAGTAAACATCCCAGTGCATTCAATTGGAACATAGAGTGCATTCGATTGGAACATAGAGTGCATTCAATTGGAAAATAGGTCATGTGTCATCAAATCATAAAAATCTTAAGCAATTAGGCCCTATGTGTACATGTGTATAACTACAAACATTTAAAAACATTATTAAAAAGTAAAATATTTTATTGTCAGACAGTACATATGACATTTTACATTGACAACATATTAATTTCAAACTTGTTGGTTGCTGTTTTATTGGAATATAAATATAACTTTATTTTTAAAACAAGGATGAAATCAGGGAAACAAAATTTTTGGAGTGGCAACCTCAATGTGAACCCATACTTGCCCTCTGGGCAAGCGATGAAAATCCTTAAAATTGAGCACTGCTTCTAGATTATGGTAGTCTCACTGCCATAGCTAGTGATATTCAATGTTGGGCTAGTAAATAATTACTACTGCCTTGCCCGATGGCTAGTGAATTGTTTTGGGGTATATTGTAAATATAAATATCCTGACCCCATCCCAACCCTCTATGTTAGTGTTTTTAAGCTCTATCTCCCTCATTAGGAGACATACCTGATTATTACTTTTATTTAGTAAAACTGCATTAACTTAAAGTAAAGTATGGCTAGTGAATTTTTAATCATGGCTAGTAAATTCGAAAAAATCACTTATCCCATGGCTAGTGGATTAAAAAAAATTTCTAGAAGCCTGGAATAGATCGGTCTTTCCAAAGCTAACGCGTGCAGAATGACGTCATTTAGTAAAAACTACGTCAATAAGTTTCTTTTTCCGCCATCTTGACCAAATTATTGCGTTAATATTTTGTTCCAGCCAGTGCATAACTGGAATATCAAAGACCATGGTATGTGCTATCCTGTCTGTGGGAAAGTGCATATAAAAGATCCCTTGCTGCATTAGAAAAAAATATTGTGGGTTTCCTCTGATGAGTCAGAATTACCAAATGTTTGACATCCAATAGCTGATGCTTAATTAATCAATGTGCTCTAGTGGTGTTGTTAAACAAAACAAACTTTTATCTTTTAAAGGGACAGACCCTAGTCTCAACCCGTGAAAATTAACACTAAGTTTAGTTAAAGGGACAGACCCTAGTCTCAACCCATGAAAATTAACACTAAGTTTAGTTAAAGGGACAAACCCTAGTCTCAACCCGTGAAAATTAACACTAAGTTTAGTTAATCTATAAACCTGGAACACATTTGGATAAAGTTACAATTGAGTGAAACATGAGTCTGTGACTGTGAAATGGTGAAATACTCTCTAAAACTCGACTCCATAACTGTTACTTTTCTGACGCACGTGCATTTTAAAAATATGACAAATGCATTTTGTGATATTAAAAACACCAGGATGAGCACAAACACTTCGAATATATGGAAATTAATAATCTAAACAATAAAATCTAAGTAAAGACTAAAGTATGATTTAAGTGATCAAAAACGGCTCTAATAGTCACAAATATGCACTAGTGTTTAAAAACTAGGGTATGTCCCTTTAACACCCATCAGCTGACTGCACCAGAAACCTCACTGACCACGCAAATCACAGACTAACCTGATCTATGTGTCGGTTCTTCACCAGCCCAGGTCTGTTGGTTATGCAGAACTCAAAACACGTCCACACCTTCTGTTGCTGAAATAAATAAACAGAACCATATACTAGTAGCCATCGAGTGGTATAAATCTTGTGCACTATTAACAAGTGCAATGAAGAACATGTCAAATTTATTTTGCACAAGAATATATATACCACGAGACTGCGTAGCAGTCAAGTGGTATGTTCTTTCACAAAATAAACAAGTGCAGTAAATAGGAAGCAAAAACAACGTATGTGAAGTTCTGTATTTATTACATGCCTTCTTTTATGTTTTATAAAAACAGCTTTAATTTAACGTCATAACAACACTTTGTTAAATCTATGATCAAAACACTTTTTATGGATTTACTTAACATTAAAAAAAATACTCTGCGGCAGCCTGGTGTAATGTTTCAGATACGATGTGACGTCATTTATAAATCATATATGACGTCAGTAAATAAAAGGTGTTAACTGCAATAAAAATAAAAAGGGAATTCCCCATTTAAAAGTTCCAGTCCAGATCGCACATATGTGCAATACAAAATGTCTTTATCACCACAGTAAGATTGAATAGGTATGTAATCTTTTTATTTTATTTAATGCACTGGGTATGTAATAAAACAATATTTCTACACTAAAATTGTGGGAAATTACCACAAGAGTTACCGGCAGTCTGAAAGGACGACACAAGTGAAAGTGATAAATTCCTGTTGTTACTTACCAAGTCTTTTGAAACCTGCAGCATTGTGCACAACTTTTGGATTCTGTGGTAACCAAGACGACAAACTGAAATGAAACCATTATAAAAATAATTATCAAGATAAAGCAACTGACCATAGTTGTTAAGGCGGTGTAAAATATTTTCATCTATTATAGCTTTTTTTACAGTTATCTAACAGGTTACTTAAACGTTTTATTTAAATTATTAATTTTGGCCAATCAAATGAGTTTTGGACTGTCCTGGTCTTCATACTAGCTTGGTAAAGCGCTCACTTGATGAGCGGTCGGTCTTGGATTGATCCCCATCAGTGGACCTATTGGGCTATTTCTCGTTCCAGCCAGTGCTCTACAACAGGTGTAACAAAGGCTGTGGTATGTGCTATCCTGTCTATGGGATGGTGCATATAAAAGATCCCTTGCTGCTAATCGAAAAGAGTAGCCCATGAAGTGGCGACAGCAGGTTTCCTCCCTCAATATCTGTGTGGTCCTTAACCATATGTCTGATGCCATATAACTGTAAATAAAATGTATTGAGTGCGTCTTTAAATAAAACATTTCCTTCCTTCGTACTAGCTCAAAGGGTAGATGTAGCCCAGTGGTAAAAAGATCACTTGATGCGCGGTCGGTCTTGGATTGATCCCCATCAATGATCCCATTGTGTTATTTCTCATTTCAGCCAGTGTACCTAGAATGGTATATCAAAGGTCGTAGTATGTGCTATCCTGTCTGTGGGATGATACATATGAAAGATCCCTTGCTATTTACGGAAAAATGTAGGATTCTTCTCTAAAATTATATGTCAAAATTAGCAAATGTTTGACATCAAGTAACCGATGATTAATACATTAATGTGCTTTAGTGGTGTCATTAAACAAAACAAACTTTAACTTTGAAATAGCTTAAATTTAACTGAGGCTAAAAAAAAGGTAGATACCACCAAAAAAAAAGTGGTTGGTGGCTATAATACTTTTAAAATGAAAATAATATAATTAATAGTAAATAGTCAAAAGGTTTTTACGTATCGAAAGTTACCTGCTTATATTTTAAAGTCTCATACCCTAGTTTTAACCGTGAAAATGGACACTATTAGTTTTGTTAATCTATGTAAGTTGATTTAATTTTAATACCAAGAAGTTGATCGATATTATTTTTTAAAATAACACAGGCAAAATTTTACTTTAAAATTATAAAGGCCAGTTAAAATTAAGTTTTTTTTAAAAAGTTTAATGGAAGATATGGAGAACTAAAAATACAAACAGCAGACACGACAAATTACCTTTATTGAAGAATAACGTCAAACAATATGAACGTTTTGGTGGTTTTGACACCGGGGAGGCGGAGTTACTGGCTGCACCAATCGTTGAGCTGGATTTCAAAGGACTGGCTTTGGGAACGGATTTACTGGGACTAGCACCGGGTAGAGAGTTCTGAGAAGCTTTCCTTGGTGTCGGCGGACGAATACCAGAGGAATGGCACACTGGCGATAAATACCTAAATTCAAAACAAAACAGGAATGGTAAAGCTATGACATCTCATACGCTATGTATCAAATAGTGAAAAGACAGGGTTTGATCTTAATGGTCGCCCAATCGGCCGTCGATTGAAAATACCGATGGAAAAGTCAATCACATCTCAGGTTGCCTGCCTGGCGATAAAAATATTTATTGACAGTCACAGTAGAATGACTGAATATTCAGATTTATATTCATCATAGTGTTGTGCGGTTAACTATGGAATCAGTTCGGTTTTGGTTATAGAAGAAAAAACGAAAACCATAACCGTGGAGAGAGAAAAAACCAACATACTTTCAGTTTTCCAAATTTGCCATTTGCATCCCAGCCAAAGGCCATTTGTCATATGATAAATTTCTTTTTCCTATGCCTTGGTGAAACAGTTATGAGCACTGAGGTCTGAAATATGAAAGCTTCTATTGAAGGACACACACACACACACACACACACACACACACACACACACTCTCTCACCTCTCTCTCCTACTCTATATCTCTCTCTCTCCTACTCTATATCTCTCTCTCTCCTATTCTACATCTCTCTCTCCTACTCTATATATATCGCTCTCTCTCTCCTACTCTATATATCTCTCTCTCTCCTATTCTATATCTCTCTCTCCTATTCTATATATATTTCTCTCTCTCTCTCTCTCTCTCTCTCTCCACACACATCTCCACTTCTTGTCTATCTGTCTATGTGTTGTTTTAAATCAATTTTATTATTTTGTCTGCCATGAAATTGTTTTAATTGTCAAATGTAGGGGGAGACCTTAATATAGGCATCGCCTGTTGCTCAATCCAAATACAAGGCTAATACAAACATCAATAAATATTGTTTAAAAAAGAAACATAATTTATATTAACTGTAAAGAAGGGAAATAACTCCTACATTTCAGCAGCACTTGATGATTGGTTTCCTGTTGCCAGGGGATCGATGGGTGGAGATATTTCAACCATAGTCGACAGCTGTCCACCATTAGCCTTCTCGATCGCTGTATACAGTGTTGAGCCCTGTTTAAAAGAGAAACAAAAATTCAAAATCAATCAGTTGGGCTAGGTCAGCTTTTTTTTCTTCTTCTTTTTTGTTAAATACTACAATGATCACTACAGGTCCAGATAAAATGTTATGTATGTACTCTTTTCACTTACAACACATTTTAACTAAAAAGAAATTGGGATTTTTTTTCTTAAGAGTTGAGACTTTTTTTCTAGGTGCCTGGAAACACTTTTTTTTTCTACTTTTCAAGTTTTCAATATTTTAATAGTTGTATTTATGGGTTTAAAGAATAGCCAGACACTGCAACATACCCGAGGCATTTTTTACTTATTTTTCCAGACAGACTTATCTTTTCTTGACGCTACTGTCCACTAAAGCCCCAGTCTCACATACACGAATTATACCCTGAATGTCCAGGAATATACACGATCCTATGCAGCCCTGATTGCTCCCGACTATTCGGAAAAAAATTGCACGATTCGGCTTCTTTCCCGAGCTGCCTACGACTGCTGCCAGAACTAATACGATGCCACTACGATCTTGAACCCGATTCGTAATGAATCGGGACGACCTACTACGTGTCCCCTTGGATGCCTTCCCAAATACGCTACGAATCAGGACGATTAATGGGGAACGCGTCAAGAATTACTACGACACGCCTACGAATCCGCACAAACCAGTACGACTACCTCAAGAACCAGTACGACTGCCGCAAGACCCCTATATGAAGGCTGCCGAACAGGCCAAATTTCATTTGACGTTCTTTCTGCATGCAGGGAACATCACCATGCCGTTCTTCAATGAGTCAGCAACCGACCAGAAGCAGAGAAAGAGCCAGAGAGTCGTACGAATACTCCACGTTTAATGACGAATATCCCGAATGCGTCTACGAACATACTACGATTACGCACAATGCCCTCATGAACTCGTAAGATCGAGTCACGATTTCAACTTTATTCACGATTACTCCCGACAGTTTTGAACATTTCAAAACAGTCGGGAGTCGATCCAGAACATTCAAGAATACTGACGAAAGGCCAGAAACCCCCTACGGTCTTAGTACGTATATCCAAGAATCACCAAGAATTCTTAAATCGGGCCCATTTGGGAGATAATTTGTGTATGTGAGACTGGGGTTTAAGCAAATATCATTACACTACAATAGCTATAAACTATATTAAGCTCAGGGGTCAATAAATAAATATTCCTTTCACTTTTCAATTTGGATCCTGGTGGCCCAAATAACAGATTTAAATACACACTAATACTGTACATGATCATGGAATTATTGGCATGAACTTCATGATTTTGTTCAGTATTGGATTGCAATTCTCTATGCAAGTTTTTTTCAGAGATGGTTACAAAATAACAACCATACATAAAAATACACCTACCTCTCTCCAGACTATTGAGTCTAGAATTCTATGTTCAACACTCTGTAGATGCTGCAAGAAAAATTAACAGAATTATTCAAAACCAGAAAGACATTTACAACATGTAATAGCAAGTTGAAATATTTGTTTTCTGTTGTCATTAGACCAAAAATATGAAATGATGATATGACATTCCAACAGATTCCGAACACTACATGTGTGGAATTAAAGTGTATTTTTGTTTAACAACACCACTAGATGTCTAGAGTATATTAATTTACTAATAATCAGCTATTTGATGCCAAACATATGGTAATTTTGACAGTCTTATAGAGGAAACCTGCTACATTTTTTTTATTAAGAGCAAGGGATCTTTTACATGCACCATCCCACAGAGAGGAGAGCACATACCACGGCCTTTAATAAAACAGTTGTGGTGCACTGGCAAAGAGAAATAGCCCAATGGGCCCACCAATGGGGATCGATCCTAGACTGCCTGTGCATCAGGCAGACGCTTTACCACAGGGCTACGTCCCGCACTTTGTGCGGAATTCACCAAAGAATAATAGCTGACTGCCCAATCCTGTGAAATGTGCTTTAAAAACATTTTGATGGCAAAAAGTGGGTAACTAATGCTGCTACGTAGCTTCCTCATAGTCCAAGGTTTAAGAAAACCCTGGTTACCAACGTGGCATTTGACCTCCAAGGTCAAATATTGAGGTCAAAAGGTCAAGTACAGTCAAACATCAGTTTTCATCTAAAATTATCTATGAATGCTATACTCTAAGAATCTGCAGTGTTTAACTTCATTTGTTGAGGCATGTAAAATCTGAAATAACATACAATTGCAATAAAAATTAAGTAGAAAAGTGTTGTTTTGTTCTACAAGTAAATGGTGTAATCTTGAAATAGCGGCAAATGTAGGTATAGTCATGAACTTTTTAATGTTAAAAGCATCTAGAATTAACATGTTAACATGATTTCAGATGAAAATTGATATTTGATCTTATTTGACCTTTTAACCTCAATATTTGACCTTGAAGGTCAAATGATGCAGTGGTAACCGGGTTTTACTCAAAGTTTGGATTATCATGAAACTATATAATATGGTTACCCACTTTAAAATAAAAAAAGCCATCAAAAAAAGTCTTGGCCGGTCGACTGCTAGGATTAGGGTCATGCTAAAATCCACAATTTCAGAAATATCTAGAAGAATGTTCTTTTTGTGTTGTGCTAGATGTCTGTGAACATTTACAAATGTACAGTTTATGAAATCATTTATAGTTTATGATAAATTATACTGTTTTTTATCAATAATTTTAAAAACAATTAAAGAGTTCCACTTACTCGAATGACATCACCTGGAAGTTTGGGTTCCGCTTTAATAAATGATTCTAATACTTTGAAGAAATCGTAGGCCTGTAGGTCAAATACTTCTAGTATCCATGGAAATGAGAATGGCGAGTCTTCATAACTTATAGAAGATCCTTTTGAGTGACTCGCTGAAATAATATTATAAAAATTATTTGTTAATACCTCCGGGCCTCATTCACATTGAGAAGTCATGATCTTCTAATTGTAGCAAAATGCAGTTTGTATTATTCAATGACAGTATCGGTTAAAATACAACAAGCAATCTGAGAGTATTCATAAAGCAACACATGTCCCCTACCGGGTCTAAAAAAAATTCGTATCTCCTAAGTTCAAGGGCCATAACTCTGTGAAAAATGAGTAAATTGCAATGAAATTTCAGCTAAATATCTTGGGGCATCGGGGGAAAAAATCCAGAATTTTTTTTTTCATATGACTAAACTTCAAGGGACATAACTCTGTCAAAAATGGATAAATCGGCATGAAAGTCAAAACTTGATTTGTAACAGTACATGATAAAGCTACAAACAAAATTTTAGCTCATTAGCTCAAGGCATTGTGGAAAATGCATCCGGAAAACTATATGTGGGACAGACGGATGGATGGTCAGAGAAGAAACCTATAGTCCCCTCCCTTTGGACCAGTAAAGGACAAATAAAGCCAACTTACGGGACAATCCATACGTCATGAGAACAATTTCCACACACGCCGCTAGGAGAGATCGATGGAAGTTTTCATGACTCAGCAGATTGCTGAAGTCATTCTGCGACAGCCGTTCATGTTCCTGGAGAAAACAAAGTGAGGAATTAGACTATACAGTTGTTGGGGTTTTTTGGTTTAACAACACCACTAGAGCACATTGATTTATTAATAATTGGCTATTGGATGTCAAACATTTGGTGATTTTGACATTTAGTCTTAGAGAGGAAACATGCTATATTTTTCCATTAGTAGCAAGGGATCTTTTATATGCACCATCCCACAGATAGGATAGTACATACCACAGCCTTTAATATACCAGTTGTGGTGCACTGGCTGGAATGAGAAATAGCCTAATTGGCCCACTGACAGGGATCGATCCCAAATCGACTTCACATCAAGCGAGCACTATACCACTGGGCTACATCCCACCTAGACTATAGAGTGACACTTGAATTAGACTATAGAGTGACACTTGAATTAGACTATAGAGTGACACTTGAATTAGACTATAGAGTGACACTTGAATTAGACTATACAGTGACACTTGAATTAGACTATAGAGTGACACTTGAATTAGACTATACAGTGACACTTGAATTAGACTATACAGTGACACTTGAATTAGACTATACAGTGACACTTGAATTAGACTATACAGTGACACTTGAATTAGACTATACAGTGACACTTGAATTAGACTATACAGTGACACTTGAATTAGACTATACAGTGACACTCGAATTAGACTATACAGTGACACTTGAATTAGACTATACAGTGACACTTGAATTAGACTATACAGTGACACTTGAATTAGACTATACAGTGACACTTGAATTAGACTATAGAGTGACACTTGAATTAGACTATACAGTGACACTTGAATTAGACTATAGAGTGACACATGAATTAGACTATACAGTGACACATGAATTAGACTATAGAGTGACACATGAATTAGACTATACAGTGACACATGAATTAGACTATACAGTGACACTTGAATTAGACTATACAGTGACACATGAATTAGACTATACAGTGACACTTGAATTAGACTATACAGTGACACTTGAATTAGACTATACAGTGACACTTGAATTAGACTATACAGTGACACATGAATTAGACTATACAGTGACACTTGAATTAGACTATACAGTGACACTTGAATTAGACTATACAGTGACACTTGAATTAGACTATACAGTGACACTTGAATTAGACTATACAGTGACACTTGAATTAGACTATACAGTGACACTTGAATTAGACTATACAGTGACACTTGAATTAGACTATACAGTGACACTTGAATTAGACTATACAGTGACACTTGAATTAGACTATACAGTGACACTTGAATTAGACTATACAGTGACACTTGAATTAGACTATACAGTGACACTTGAATTAGACTATAGAGTGACACTTGAATTAGACTATACAGTGACACTTGAATTAGACTATACAGTGACACTTGAATTAGACTATACAGTGACACTTGAATTAGACTATACAGTGACACTTGAATTAGACTATACAGTGACACTTGAATTAGACTATACAGTGACACTTGAATTAGACTATAGAGTGACACTTGAATTAGACTATACAGTGACACTTGAATTAGACTATAGAGTGACACTTGAATTAGACTATAGAGTGACACTTGAATTAGACTATACAGTGACACTTGAATTAGACTATACAGTGACACTTGAATTAGACTATACAGTGACACTTGAATTAGACTATACAGTGACACTAATAGACTATACAGTGACACTTGAATTAGACTATACAGTGACACTTGAATTAGACTATACAGTGACACTTGAATTAGACTATACAGTGACACTTGAATTAGACTATACAGTGACACTTGAATTAGACTATACAGTGACACTTGAATTAGACTATACAGTGACACTTGAATTAGACTATACAGTGACACTTGAATTAGACTATACAGTGACACTTGAATTAGACTATACAGTGACACTTGAATTAGACTATACAGTGACACTTGAATTAGACTATACAGTGACACTTGAATTAGACTATACAGTGACACTTGAATTAGACTATACAGTGACACTTGAATTAGACTATACAGTGACACTTGAATTAGACTATACAGTGACACTTGAATTAGACTATACAGTGACACTTGAATTAGACTATACAGTGACACTTGAATTAGACTATACAGTGACACTTGAATTAGACTATACAGTGACACTTGAATTAGACTATACAGTGACACTTGAATTAGACTATACAGTGACACTTGAATTAGACTATACAGTGACACTTGAATTAGACTATACAGTGACACTTGAATTAGACTATACAGTGACACTTGAATTAGACTATACAGTGACACTTGAATTAGACTATACAGTGACACTTGAATTAGACTATACAGTGACACTCGAATTAGACTATACAGTGACACTCGAATTAGACTATACAGTGACACTTGAATTAGACTATACAGTGACACTTGAATTAGACTATACAGTGACACTTGAATTAGACTATACAGTGACACTGACACTTGAATTAGACTATACAGTGACACTCGAATTAGACTATACAGTGACACTCGAATTAGACTATACAGTGACACTCGAATTAGACTATACAGTGACACTCGAATTAGACTATACAGTGACACTCGAATTAGACTATACAGTGACACTTGAATTAGACTATACAGTGACACTTGAATTAGACTATACAGTGACACTTGAATTAGACTATACAGTGACACTTGAATTAGACTATACAGTGACACTTGAATTAGACTATACAGTGACACTTGAATTAGACTATACAGTGACACTTGAATTAGACTATACAGTGACACTTGAATTAGACTATACAGTGACACTTGAATTAGACTATACAGTGACACTTGAATTAGACTATACAGTGACACTTGAATTAGACTATACAGTGACACTTGAATTAGACTATACAGTGACACTTGAATTAGACTATACAGTGACACTTGAATTAGACTATACAGTGACACTTGAATTAGACTATACAGTGACACTTGAATTAGACTATACAGTGACACTTGAATTAGACTATACAGTGACACTTGAATTAGACTATACAGTGACACTTGAATTAGACTATACAGTGACACTTGAATTAGACTATACAGTGACACTTGAATTAGACTATACAGTGACACATGAATTAGACTATACAGTGACACTTGAATTAGACTATAGAGTGACACTTGAATTAGACTATACAGTGACACTTGAATTAGACTATACAGTGACACTTGAATTAGACTATACAGTGACACTTGAATTAGACTATACAGTGACACAGTGACACTGAATTAGACTATAGAATTAGACTATACAGTGACACTTGAATTAGACTATACAGTGACACTTGAATTAGACTATACAGTGACACTTGAATTAGACTATACAGTGACACTTGAATTAGACTATACAGTGACACTTGAATTAGACTATAGAGTGACACATGAATTAGACTATACAGTGACACTTGAATTAGACTATACAGTGACACTTGAATTAGACTATACAGTGACACTTGAATTAGACTATACAGTGACACTTGAATTAGACTATACAGTGACACTTGAATTAGACTATACAGTGACACTTGAATTAGACTATAGAGTGACACTTGAATTAGACTATACAGTGACACTTGAATTAGACTATAGAGTGACACTTGAATTAGACTATACAGTGACACTTGAATTAGACTATACAGTGACACTTGAATTAGACTATACAGTGACACTTGAATTAGACTATACAGTGACACTTGAATTAGACTATACAGTGACACCTGAATTAGACTATACAGTGACACCTGAATTAGACTATACAGTGATACTTGAATTAGACTATACAGTGACACTTGAATTAGACTATACAGTGACACTTGAATTAGACTATACAGTGACACTTGAATTAGACTATACAGTGACACATGAATTAGACTATACAGTGACACTTGAATTAGACTATACAGTGACACTTGAATTAGACTATACAGTGACACTTGAATTAGACTATACAGTGACACTTGAATTAGACTATACAGTGACACTTGAATTAGACTATAGAGTGACACTTGAATTAGACTATACAGTGACACTTGAATTAGACTATAGAGTGACACCTGAATTAGACTATACAGTGATACTTGAATTAGACTATACAGTGACACTTGAATTAGACTATAGAGTGACACTTGAATTAGACTATAGAGTGACACTTGAATTAGACTATACAGTGATACTTGAATTAGACTATACAGTGACACTTGAATTAGACTATACAGTGATACTTGAATTACAACTATACAGTGACACTTGGATTAGACCATACAGTGACAATCGAATTAGACTATACAGTGATACTTGAATTACAACTATACAGTGACACTTGGATTAGACTATACAGTGACACTTGACTATACAGTGACACTTGAATTAGACTATACAGTGATGCTTGAATTAAGACTATACAGTGACGCTTGACTATACAGTGACACTTGGATTAGACTATACAGTAACACTTGACTATACAGTGACACTTGAATTAGACTATACAGTGATGCTTGAATTAAGACTATACAGTGATGCTTGAATTAAGACTATACAGTGATGCTTGAATTAAGACTATACAGTGATGCTTGAATTAAGACTATACAGTGACACTTGAATTAAGACTATACAGTGACGCTTGAATTAAGACTATACAGTGATACTTGAATTAGACTATACAGTGATGCTTGAATTAAGACTATACAGTGATGCTTGAATTAAGACTATACAGTGACACTTGAATTAAGACTATACAGTGACACTTGAATTAAGACTATACAATGATACTCAGTCTTTTTATCAATTCAAAATTGGCATAACATGAAAAGGGGTTATGCCAAAAAAAGAATTTGGTTTGAGTGACATGTTTGTTTTTTAATTGAAAACAAAATAAAATTGTGTTACTGACAAAAAACAACAACAATACATAACTGACAAAAAACAACAACAATACATAACAGACATTTTCAGGTCTTTGCCAATTCAAAATTGGCATAACATCAAAAGAGGCTATTTAAAAAAAAGTTTGGTTTGCGTAACATGGTGTATTTTTAAATTTTAAAACGAAATAAAATAGTTTAACATACATTCCTTTCCTTTCTTCACGATACTCACCATGTTGAGCATAGACTCCATTACTTGATAGTAGAGTCGCGTTGCCATGGTGACTCGCTGTTCAGCTACCGATCGTTGACTGGTCTTAGCCATGGAAGCGAACTTGCTGACAAAGGTTTCTTTGAGACTCTTCAATCTATTAGCTATTGGAACCGTGACGTTGGTAGAGCATTTCTGAAAGGAAACAAAATCATTAACACACTTCTGAGAAAGGAAAGAATAGGTTACGCAAAAATACATTCAGCTAAACACTTTTTTCTTCTTCACATAACCCATTATGTCTACGTACAGGACTTCTAGATTATCACTAGTGATATTCAATGTTGGGCTAGTAAATAACTACAATCACCATGCCCGACAGCTAGTGAATTTTTTTTTTTGTAAATGCTAAATTTAAGTCTAGTTTGTAAATATGAATATCCTCCACCAGCCCCAAATCTAAAGGATTTTAAGCTCTGTCTCCCTCTTTAGGTGACATATCAGATTATTATTGTTAGTAAAATTGTATTTACTTAAAAATAGGGCTAGTGAGTAAGTGACTTATTAATCAAGGCTAGTAAATTGTTAAATCACTAATCCAATGGATAGTGTATTTTTATAAAAAATCTAAAAACCTGTCACTTAAAAGATGTCTTAAATTGAATATGTTAACGGAAAACAGGCATTGTGAATATTTACTAGCCACGATTAAAAATTCACTAGCCCTATTTTACTTAAGTTAATATAATTTTAGTAATAGTAATGTTACCTAAAGAGGCAGATAGAGCTTAAAAACACTAAGACTGGGGCAGGATATTCATATTTACAAAATATACTTAAATGCAGCATTTAACAACTTTTTATTTCACTAGCCGTTGGGCATTGCAATAGTTGTTATTGACTAGCCCAACACTGAATATCACTAGCCATGGGAGTGGGGCTACCATAATCTAGAAGCCCTGAATAGGTTACACAAAGTTACTTGCTAGAGTGATGTGAGAACTAAATAATTAAGTCTCACAATTTCCAGTGGCCTGATTAACAATTGCTTCATAAATTTGTTTTTTTTTCAAACACAAACAAAACAAAATTTCTCTATAAAATTAATTCTCTATAAGAAGTAATTATCACATTACGAAAACTGGACACCCATGCATGGGTCAATAGAAAATGTTTAGCCATTTAATTGGCTATCAGGATGTCTGGACCACTCTATGTGAATGGGGTGGGGGGATGGGAGCTTATGGTAGTCGTAAGTGCCCCTTTAACGACTAAAATCTTTTATGCATGTTTTCACAAGTGGATTTTGAAACAGCAAACAAAATGCAGTAAAATCAGTAATGTATAAACTTCAGCTAGATTAAAAACTATTCCCCCACCGCCACCCTCTAATACTATTAGTAATAGTAATGGCTGTGGACTACATTCCCACCAAGTGAAGAGCATACCTGAAAATATTCCTTAAGCTTAGACGTAGGTTCGTCACTAGCCTGACGCAGAACACTTTTCAGTTGGGCAACGGTGTTGAGAGCATTTCTGAAATCAGAACAGTTAATATCAAGTTTTATCCTATAACTTACCCATGATATCCATGTTATAAATCCATGTGAGAATTTAGGGTATTAACCTGTGTAACAATGGTATGCAAATTTAAAGGTATATGCAAATTTGCAAGGTTTCTAGCTAAAAATGTGTTTCTGTCAATGGGTCGTTTGTTTACAAGCCAACAAGACCTCTATAACTGAGCGTAACGTTTTCATAAGATTTATTTCAAATCCATGACGTCAAAGCAATTTGTGCTAATTGTGACGATGTCATATGACTTATGGAAGTGAGTTTAGTTCTGTGATTTACTAAAAATAGAATGAAAATGTTATTTTAGAAGTGTTATAGGATAATAGAATTCACTGCTTGTGTTTTTTAATATGTAAAATATCAACCTCTGCAGAGCCTTGACAAATACTGATTAACATACAACTTGCATGATATTTTCCATATTAAAAAACACTTATGACGAATCCTCTTTATAAAGGTAATTTTAGAATTAATTATTCAAAAAGCGTGGTGCTGTACCATGCTAAAATAAGCCACAGAAAACACTACCTATATTCATGGCACCAAAAATGTTATCTCTAAAGACCGACAGATTTAACACATACATTCGCAAAACATACCTGAAAGATTTAACACATATATTCGCAAAACATACCCGACAGATTTAACACATACATTCACAAAACATACCTGAAATACTTAACACATACATTCACAAAACATACCAAACAGATTTGATACATACATTCACAAAACATACTTGAGAGATGTAACACATATATTCACAAAACATACCTGACAGATTTAACACATACATTCACAAAACATACCTGCCAGATTTAACAAATACATTCACAAAACATACCAGACAAATTTAACACACACATTCACAAAACATACCTGACAGATTTAACACACATTCACAAAACATACCTGACAGATTTAACACACATTCACAAAACATACCTGACAGGTGTAGAAGGTTGTGCAGATCCAAACTTTGTTTTCGACGGAGTTATTCTGCACAAAACACAAAAACAACAATTTTTATCATTAAGTTAGTGCTAAAAAATAATTCTGTATAAATAAAAATTAAAGAATGCCATCAAGTTTGGCTTAATGCCATCAGACGATCTGAAATATTTAACTGTAGAGTTCTTCAACTCCATTACCAGATTGGCATGTGGCATGCTATATGTTTCTTTATAGTCTTAGTGACTATAACATTTTTATTAATATCAACAGGCCCATGGACTTTTGTATGTACCTTTGCCTGCCTGGGGGACACATACATGCAGCTCTTTCTCCCAGGATATTGGTTTAAACAAACACACCCTCTAAACCTGGCCAGAGTAAACCCATTTTACACAAAAAGCACTACTTTTGCATGGGCCAGAATTACCACAAACAAGTCTTCAATGTCAACGTGTTACGCATGTATACAAACTACATGCTCTCCCCTGTCAACTTCAGTCAAATAGTTGCCACATAGCTGTCTGCCATGAAATAATCAGTCAAACAACAGACTACTTGCGCGGACAAATTTCTGGATTTTGGACAACCGAATGGGAAGATAACTATAATCTAAGGCCATGTGACTGACCACCATACTCATGAAGAAGAAGTTTGTTTTGTTTAACGACACCACTAGAGCACATTGATTAATTAGTCATCGACTACTAGATGTCAAACATTTGATAATTCTGACTCATAGTCATCAGAGGAAACCCTCTACATTTTTCCTAATGCAGCAAGGGATCTTTTATATGTACTTTCCCACAGACAGGAAAGCACATACCACAGCCAGTTGAGGTGCACTGGTTGGAACAGGAAAAAACCCAATCAGCTGAATGGATCTACTGCAAACAACTCAAGCGAGCACTCAACCGAATGACCTAAATCCTGAACACCCCCCCCCCCCATACATACAGGAAGGGATGTTTTAATTATTGACGATGCTCTCGCCATATTTTAATTAGATATAATATTATGGTGTTGGACATATGGTTAAAGAAAGAAATGTTTTATTTAACAACGTGCTAAACACATTTTATTTACGGTTATACGGCGTCAGACATATGGTTAAGGACCACACAGATATTGAGAGGAAACTCGCTGTCGCCACTTCATGGGCTACTCTTTTCGATTAGCAGCAAGGGATCTTTTATATGTACCATTCCATACCTTTGATATACCAGTCTTGGTGCACTGGCTGGAACGAGAAATAGCCCAATGGGCCCACCGACGGGGATCGATCCTAGACCGACCGTACATCGAGCAAGCGCTTTACCACTGAGCTACGGGACATATGGTTAAACACCACATTGTGCAGGGTCGTACCCTGATCAAAATCCTCGGGGTGGAGGGGGGGGGGGGGGGGGGGGGCACTACTTTTGTATAAACAAATGAAACACTAAATAAATTAACCCTGAGATGTGTATGTTATTATATGAATTTTACAAAAAAAAAAGAAAAAAAAACTGAGATTCTCAGGGGGGCAACTACAATTGTTAAAAAGTCTCTGTTAGTCAATAACATCTTATAAATTGCAGCAAACTCAGGAATGTCCCTTTAACAAACCAAGACTTCTGTGACAATGTGAAAAACCCCCACAAACCCAACAATATTAAAATAATATTTAAGAAAAGAAACATAATTTTGAATTTAAGCTGAACATAAAAAACTCAAACTATAATACTAGTGTCAATGTTTTACATATAAAAAAACTAAAATTGAAACTGTCGTATATTAATCCACCAAAAAAAGTTTGGTTTATTTTGTGTAACAACACCACTAGTGTACACTGATAAATAAATTTGTTTGTTATTTCATAACATTTGATCATTTTTACAGTCCAATACATTTTTTCATTAGCAGCAAAGGATAATTTTTTGTTCTTTCCCAAAAACATAGCACCCGTAAGAAAAAAAATCTATCAGACAGACACAAATTCTGAGATGTTACCTGTTTTTATTGTAATCCGCTGGCATGACGAACGGATCGTGTTTGAGAAAAAGAAGTTCATCGATGTCACCGGTCTGCTTATACAAGTGTTCGTATTGCCGCCATAGTTCCTCGAGCTAACATGAAAATAAAGACAAATAAGGGGTCTGTTTATTTTAGTGCGTCAAAATAAAACATAAAAATGTCTAGAAATAGATACGATATCAACTGCCATAAGTGAGGGGTGTTATTGATGGCAGTATTATTTCCGCTAGATAAACATTATTGTTGTCGGTTGAAAGAATAATTTTTTATTTTTACTAAAAGCTATTTATTTGTGCAAAAAGTTTTTAAAATTGTTACAGTCAGAATCAAATTGGCCATAGCGGAGTATTTAGTGTTTCGCAAAACCCCCACCAAAAAACCTTTTGTATTGCCATAAATAACAAAAGTTAAAGTTTGTTTTGTTTAATGAAACCACTAGTCTTTTATATGTACCATCCCACAGACAGGTAGTACATACCACGGCCTTGATATACCAGTTGTGCTGCACTGGCTGGAACGATAAACAGCCCGATGGGTCAACTGACAGGGATCGATCCCAGACCAACCACGCATCAGATGAACGGCTTTACCACTCCCATAGATAACAAATTCTGAAGTGAAGTCTTGTGGTAACAAACATCACTTGTAACATTCAGACTGCATCACTCTTTTCCATTACCTCCTAGGAGAAATGTGTCAATCGGCCAAATTAGATTTGTTTCGGTTTTGCATTTATTGAAAGACTTTCTGTCCTAATTCACCAAATAATTTCTTTACAACAATAACAGAGCCATTACTGGCATTAAAAACAATTCATTGCCTCTGGTGAGACACGAACACAGTACCCATCAGCTTCAAGTCTGAATGCTGTGTAAGTTATTAGTTTAACTTAAAAGTCAAACGCCTATCCCATATATTAATAATACATGAAACCTCGCAAAACCGAATTCCCTCAAAACCGGATGTTTTTCATGATCCCTTTTTTAAAAGTCACATGGGTGTCCAGTTCACATGGGTTTCACTGTAATTCAGAGAAAGAAAGAAATGTTTTATTTAATGATGAACTCGACACATTTTATTTACGGTTATATATATGGCATCAGACATATGGTTAAGGACCATCCAGAGAGAGAAAACCCGCTGTCGCCACTTCATGGGCTTCTCTTTTCGATTAGCAGCAAGGGATCGTTTATATGCACCATCCTACAGACAGGGTAGTACATACTACAGCATTTGATATACCAGTCGTGGTGCACTGGCTGGAACGAGAAATAGCCCAATGGGCCCACCAATGGGGATCAATCCCAGATTGACCGCGCATCGAGCGAGCGCTTTACCACTGGGCTACGTCCTGCCCACAAAGTAATTCAAAGCCTCACGTCTAGTTCTCCATCTATCTGCGGTAAACCTTGGAAGAACGCTTCCATACAATTATGCTGAAGAGTTTGAGCCTGGAAAAAAACAAAAAAAATCAATATATAAACAGTTAAAAAATAATAATGACAACAAGATTCCTTATAATCAATGTCTTCATAAACTTTGTAAATAAAAGCAGCAAATAGTTTAAATAATTATTATTATTATGGGAGGTGGGTGGGTGGGGGAGACCAAAATAGACACATTTTAATCAGTCTTCATAAACCTGAAAACACGATTACTTATAATCAGTCTTGATAAACTTTGTAATATATATGCAGGGCTAGGGCACTCGCCAAATTTACCAATTTGTGAATTTCAAAAACACATGGCAAATTTTATTTTAATTTGGCGAAATAATTTCATGTAATAGATATTTTGTTACAAAATAACTGAGTGTGTGAAATTTTGAAAGTTTAATAGAAAATTTGTTGAAGGTTTCTGCTGACCTAGAGCTGGCCATTCCTCATAGGCAGGACAGTACATACCACATCCTTTCTAATCAATAAATGACCGGATCGCTCCCAACCCACCCACAATGACTTGGGTTTCCAGTGGACTTTCAGTGTTCGATAAAAGTTTGCAAAAGTTACTAGCCCTCAGAGAGGCTTTAGCTAGTGCCACATGTATTACAGTAACACAGCTGATAATTTCCACACAAACAATTCACTAGCTGAGACCAAGGGCTGTTGGATTTGTCGGACTCAGTAACTATACGTCTAATGTTTAAAAGTACAGCTCTCTACCTCTTCGACACTGGCGCCAAACTGTTCCGCCAACATACTCAGCATGCCTTGGGTCCTGTGTTCAGAACTTTGTAGACACCCGATACGAACCGCATCTAAAAAAAAATCAAAACACAGTTGAGGCTTTCTTAAAAATAAATGTGTAGAGAACGTGAATCGTTTTACTCTTTTCACGAATACTTAATCTGACAACAGCACTGAGGCCTGGTTAAGTTAAAAACAAACTGGTTGGTTAAAAAACGTTTGTGAAAAGCCAGTGCAATATCCAGGGCTTCTAGGATATTTTTTTTATTCCACTAGCCATCAGATCAATGATTTTTAAAATTTACTAGCCCTATTTTACATTAAGTTAATATAATTTTACTAAATAATAGTTAAAATCAGATATGTCACCTAAAGAAGGCAATGGAGCCTAAAAACACTAACATTGGGGGTTGGGGTGGGGTCAAGATATTCATATTCACAAAATAGACTTTTTTTTCACTAGCCGTCGGGCATGGTAATAGTAGTTATTTACTAGCCCAACACTGAATATCACTAGCCATGGGGGTCGGGCTACCATAATCTAGAAGCCCTGAATATCATACATTATGTTATAAAATGTCTACAGACTTGCTTCCCGAAGGATTATAGTTACAGTTTTGTTTTGTTATAAAATGTCTACAGACTTGCTTCCCGAAGGAATAGAGTTACAGTTTTGTTTTGTTATAAAATGTCTACAGACTTGCTTCCCGAAGGATTAGAGTTACAGTTTTGTTTTGTTATAAAATGTCTACAGACTTGCTTACCGAACGATTAGAGTTAGTTTTGTTTTGTTACACAGACTTGCTTCCCGAAGGATTAGAGTTACAGTTTTGTTTTGTATAAAATGTCTACAGACTTGCTTCCCGAAGGATTAGAGTTAGTTTTGTTTTGTTATAAAATGTCTACAGACTTGCTTCCCGAAGGATTAGAGTTACAGTTTTGTTTTGTTATAAAATGTCTACAGACTTGCTTCCCGAAGGATTAGAGTTAGTTTTGTTTTGTTATAAAATGTCTACAGACTTGCTTCCCGAAGGATTAGTGTTACAGTTTTGTTTTGTTATAAAATGTCTACAGACTTGCTTCCCGAAGGATTAGAGTTACAGTTTTGTTTTGTTATAAAATGTCTACAGACTTGCTTCCCGAAGGATTAGTGTTACAGTTTTGTTTTGTTATAAAATGTCTACAGACTTGCTTCCCGAAGGATTAGAGTTACAGTTTTGTTTTGTTATAAAATGTCTACAGACTTGCTTCCCGAAGGATTAGTGTTACAGTTTTGTTTTGTTATAAAATGTCTACAGACTTGCTTCCCGAAGGATTAGTGTTACAGTTTTGTTTTGTTTAACTAGATCATACTGAGTTATCAATCGGTGGTTACTGATGTCGAACATTTGATAATTCTGACAAATTGTCTCAGAGGAAACCCGCTATATTTTCCAATTACCGGTACCGGCAAGGGGTCTTTTATATGCACTTTCCCACAGACGGTACAGCACATATTATGGCCTTTAAAATACCATTGGTTTAAACAGGAAAAAAAATCTAATCAGAGAATGGTCCACCGAGGAGGTTCGATCCCAGGTACCAGAGTTAGAAGCCCTACAGACTGAGCCAGACCCTGCTCCTCTGTAGTTCACTTCAGGCACGCACCCTACAGACTGAGCCAGACCCTGCTCCTCTGTAGTTCACTTCAGGCACGCACCCTACAGACTGAGCCAGACCCTGCTCCTCTGTAGTTCACTTCAGGCACGCACCCTACAGACTGAGCCAGACCCTGCTCCTCTGTAGTTCACTTCAGGCACGCACCCTACAGACTGAGCCAGACCCTGCTCCTCTGTAGTTCACTTCAGGCACGCACCCTACCGAATGGGACTCAGGAAGTGACGAGAAAGAATTTTTTAATTAACACGGCTAGGCAGGGAACATATTACTTAGTATCAGAGATATCGCTATACAATTTTAAAACATTAAAACAATAGATGCTAATCAGGTTTCAGTTGACTAGAAATATCACTAATCAAGATTTTGAAAACAAAATGTTCCCCATTAGTATAAATATGAACTCTGTAACGATTTAATTTTTTGGACAATGCATCTACTGGTTTCACATAGCCATAAACCTTACAACATTGGTAACTTAATGAACACGGAGATCTAGAATATTTATAAAATCCATTAGCCATGGGATCAGCGATTTTGAAAAGGCTTTTTTCTTCTTTTTTTTAAAATATTTATTGTCCCAGATCATATAGCAGTGTCGGGGTTGGGAGTGATTTTTAAAAGTTACTAGCCACAATTAAAAATTCACTAGCCCTCATTTACTTTAAGTAAATACAATTTTAATAATTAATAGTAACAGATGTCACCTAAAGATGGAGATAGACCTTAAAAACACTAACAGTGTGTGGTGGTCGCGGAGGGGCAGGATATTTATCAGGGGTAGGAATTGGTGAACTGTAAAAAAAGAGGAAGTCTAGAGGGGTTCCGGAAATTCTTGAAATCTGCGCCATCCGACATATTTTTGGAAGAAAGGACGATTAAAATGCGAGAAAACACAGTGTTCCATGAGAGGAAAAAAGCTGATCCGAGGAGAATTCCCACCCATGATTTACATTTAGAAAATAGACTTAACTGCAGCTTTTGACAAACAAATTTCACTAGCCGTCGGCATGCAATATTAGTTATTTACTAGCCCAACATTGAATATCACTAGCCATGGGAGTGGGGCTACCATAATCTAACAGAATCGTGTATCAAGCATTAGGTAAATGTTCCAAATGACAAGTTGTACTCACCGTATGGAGGATTGAGTAGAAAGGATGGCGTGCTTCTCAGAACGAATTCTAGACAGGCGAGCAGCAACAGATAAGCATGAATCAAATCCTGGTGGTCCGCTAGGAACGTCCCTGAAACACGAATATATTAGGGCCTGGTTAAGACATATATTGAGAATATATTAGGGCCAGGTTAAGACATATATTGAGAATATATTAGGGCCTGGTTAAGACATATATTGAGAATATATTACGGCCTGGTTAAGACATATATTGAGAATATATTAGGGCCTGGTTAAGACATATATTGAGAATATATTACGGCCTGGTTAAGACATATATTGAGAATATATTAGGGCCTGGTTAAGACATATATTGAGAATATATTACGGCCTGGTTAAGACATATATTGAGAATATATTACGGCCTGGTTAAGACATATATTAAGAATATATTAGGGCCTGGTTAAGACATATATTGAGAATATATTAGGGCCTGGTTAAGACATATATTGAGAATATATTAGGGCCAGGTTAAGACATATATTGAGAATATATTAGGGCCTGGTTAAGACATATATTGAGAATATATTAGGGCCTGGTTAAGACATATATTGAGAATATATTAGGGCCAGGTTAAGACATATATTGAGAATATATTAGGGCCTGGTTAAGACATATATTGAGAATATATTAGGGCCTGGTTAAGACATATATTGAGAATATATTAGGGCCTGGTTAAGACATATATTGAGAATATATTACGGCCTGGTTAAGACATATATTGAGAATATATTACGGCCTGGTTAAGACATATATTTAGAATTTTCAGTGCCACAGTCTTTTGGGAAGAGGCGTATGTTTGGAGCCACCAGGTTTAAAAAAAAAAAAGTTCAAGTTGATTTTCACCCCCACAACCCCTTGTGATATACAGTCAAACATAGTCATTTAACCTTTCATTAACTTAGTCAAGGTTAATCTTCAAAACATCCCACGTAAAAGGAAGATTTTTTTAATCTAACTATTCTTCATGAAACTAAGCAGTAAACTGTAAAAGTGAACATAAATACCTTTTGAACGTAAAAACAAAACCCAGCATAACTTTTTACGAAACATAATCCCTTCCGTTTCAGGAATAGGTGGCATGACATTCTCTCTGTAAAAGATAAAAACATCTATTAACCATTGGCTCTTAGGTGTCCAGCAGTCGATAATTCTGATACAGTCTTAGAGGAAACATTCTACATTTTTCTGTTACTAGTAAGTGATATTTTACATAGAACATCCTACCAACAGGACAGCACTTATCACAGCTTTTGATATACCAGTGAGTCATGGGGTACTGGTTTTTCACCTAAAACTCATTTATGGTGCTTGCAGATAACTTATGCATCACAGTGCAATCAACATCAGGTTCACATATAAATCAATTTCTAGTGTATTAATTCAACTGGATTGTATGGCTATGGGATTTGGGTCATACATATATATATCACATAGCATTCAACTTCTAGTGTACTAATTGCATTGGCTGGTATTGCTGTGGCAACTCGGTCATCACCATAATGGAGAAACCATTACAATGATGTTATTCTGGTGCAATCTCTAGGTTTCTTTTCGTTAGTTGGAGAATTTAGCTCAGTCGATAGCTCACACACAGTATGATTTTTGCCATGCGTGGCCACAAATATCAGCTACGATAGATATTTTCCTCAAGACCAAGGCAAAAAAACCTTAGCAAATGCACCCATACACAAGAGCTAGAAGTTAAGCAAGAAGCCTCAAGCAACCATTTACTCAGCTGAATGCTCTCGTATATTTGGTAGGATTTAAAAAACTACAGCAGGGCTTCTAGAATTTTTATAAAATCCACTAGCCATGGGATCAGCGATTTAAAAAATTTACTAGCCATGATTAAAAATTCACTGGCCCAACCAAGTTAATACAATTTTACTAAATAGTAGTAATAATCAGATATGCCACCTAAAGAAGGAGCTTAAAAACACTAACATTGGAGGGTGAGGACAGGATATTCATATTTACAAAATAGACTTAACTGCAACATTTGACCAAAAAAATTCACTAGCCGTTGGGCATGGCATTAGCAGTTATCTACTAGCCCAACATTGAATATCACTAGCCATGGGAGTGGGGCCACCATAATCTAGAATCCCTGCTACAGTCACATCACACACAG
>NC_054699.1:8218545-8239576 GCF_016097555.1 Gigantopelta aegis
ACAGACTAGCACCCGAACACTCTTTTCCAAAAGGCTTTGACGACTGCGTGACGGCTACGAAACACGTGCTGAATAATGGTATCAGCTACGGAGTAAATCCAAACAAGATCGCAGTTGGTGGTAAATGAATATTTGTTGTAATAATAGTTTAGTGACTGCTTGCTTAAGCTTGTTATTGATAGGACAGTTGCATAAAAGAACAAGTGATAAAAAAATCACAAACATACGACGATGTACCAAACTATGGTACCTAGTTCTTTCTGCATTTTGTTTTTTAATGGTCCCAAACTTTCAAAACGTATCTGCAAAGTCTGATTTGGATTTGCCTCATTTCGGGAGTTTTGTGCTTTACTCCAGTATTAAACATAATATTAACCAGTGCATCTTCTCAGCCTGGTCAAAATTAATGAAGCGGTGTGGTTGCGAACAAGCTTTCATTCTGTCAAGCCAGTCCTAGTCAGGTCAGGTCAGGTCAGGTCAGGTCATAGGGCTTTACGTGCACATTCAGAACAAGCTGTTGTAGCACACGCCTATCCTGGGCGCAAGAGCTCCTCCGTCCAGGAAAGGTGGGGGGGGGGGGACCGCCTGCACTGGCAGGTGCAAGGGAGCACCAGCAGCCCGACCAAGGTCGGTGTGTGTGTGTGTGGGGGGGTGATGGTGCTATGGGATTTTGAATGGAGCAAAGTATTATGCCAAAGAGAGAAAAAGTGCGCAAATTTGGTTGAGGAAATTGGGCGCAATTTTGAACGGTCGGTCAAAAAGAAAGTTCCAGAGCTAGTATAGGTTTTGACATTAGTGGGAGTCCTGGGAGTGGCAGTCCTCCTATAGACGGTGAAGAAAAAATAGTCTTGTGTCGTGCTTGCATTGGTCATACATACCTGACACATTCATGTATTCTTGTGTAGTGTGAATATTGTCAGTGTACACTGAAGGTCCACAGCATGTTGGTGAGGTGTAATCATTTTGAACAGACGAGGACAGATATGTTGACTTTTATTAAGAATTTTAATATGTTTACCTGTGATTCTTATATACTCAAAATGTTAATATACTTGTGATATACATTTCACAGCTTTTTACGATGTTTTAATTTTCTATTGATGTTGATCATCGATTATCCTTATTTTCACCTTTTTCTGACACCCAATATGGATATATTTGTGATGGGGTGTCGTTAAACATTCATTCATCCATTCTGTGTCGCTCTACAGGTGACAGTGCAGGAGGAAACTTGGCTGCTGCCGTGACCATCAAGTTCCGAGACGAACGAATAGAGCCGCGGATCAAAGCCCAGTTATTGATATACCCATCACTGCAAGTCTGCTCTCACTCGCTGCCGATGACTAAACAGCGACTAGCAGACTCTGCTGACGAGTTCCTCTTTTTCTACGGCTTGCTGGGGATGTGGCTCAGTCTGAACAAACACCAGCAAGAGATGATGGAATCGGGAAAATACATCACTCCAGAGCTGGCTGAAAAATGCAAACGATTGGTCGACGTCGACCTTATTCCAGCCAATCTCGTTCAGAAAGGTTACGTCCGTGACGATCACGTGGCTACGCCAATAGATGATGACGTCATATCTATGTCAAAACTGATAGAAGACCCGCGAGTTTCGCCCCTCCTTGTTGAAGATCTTTCAGAACTTCCGCCTGCGTACGTGTTCACTGTGCATTGGGATTATATACGAGACCATGGGATAATTTATGCCAAGAGACTGGAGAAGGCGGGAAACACAGTCGTGTGGCATCCTGAGACGGACACTTTCCATGGCGTGTTGAACACGTGTCATACAGAACCTGTCTTTAAGACTTGTCCAAAACTCATAGGCAATATTACTGAGTTTTTAAAGAAACCATTTGCAGAATAGATTACATGTAAATATAGCATCCGTGTATAGAAATAATAACTAGTATTAAAACAGCCATACCTTAATAAGCCTAATTAGAGGACAGTTTCTTTCTTTTTTAAAATCAGGTTGTCATAGTAATTAAACATTTCTTTATAAGAAACCAAAGTCTATTTTGAGTGTTGTTGTTGTTGTTGCTGCCTATATTGTTTGATTTGTTTTGGGACGTTTTTGTTGTTTTTGTATATTTTTTAAAACTATTATTATTATTATTATTATTATTTAAAAACAAATTTACGATATATAAATTGTTTAAGTTTAATATATCTTGAAGGGGAAATTACATGGTCATGTGATTTAAAACTACCAAAGGTATTCTAAAAAAAAACATCTCCAGAAATGATATTGCACCCTGGCAACATATATATAGAGAATAATACATGAGTGGCCATTAGATACCATTTATCTCACAGCGAGTTGTTTTAAAATGTATCTAACGAGCGAAAGCGAGTTTGATACGTTTTTAAAGACGAGTTGTGAGATAGATGGTATCTAACGGATACGAATGTATTATTCTATTTCTTACATATCCTCAAAAACCAGGTTTTAAGCAAATTGTATTATCATTTTGCGTCACAGACTCATGATTGTCAGGTTAACTATACGTCACAGTGTAATCTATTTCCACCGTGTTGTTTTTCATTGGCTGCATGGCACTGGTGACCTGGTCATCACTTAGGAGCAGCCAGTCGAATGTCTTGAAATTGTTAACACACAGGTGTGTAAGAAAAACATTTAATGGTTCATGGGACACTATCATTTGTGGAGTTATTCCTAGAGCTATGCCTCGGGTTATTTCCTGAGTTCATATATGACAGTTCATATAGTTATTGTTGAACAAGGGAAGAAGAAGGAAATGTTTTATTTAACGACGTACTCAACACATTTTATTTACGGTTATATGGTTATGGACCACACAGATTTTGAGGGAGGAAACCCGCTGTCGCCACTTCATGGGCTACTCCTTTCGATTGGCAGCAAGGGATCTTTTATATGCACCATCCCACAGACAGGATACCACATACCACGGCCTTTGATATACCAGTCGTGGTGTGTTGAACAAGGGATAATCATTTCTTTAATGAAAACTCCACCGTTTCGATTTAGATCTTCTGTCAACGTTCCTTTGAAGTGTATTGTCTCCTACAGTTTTGATTGAATTGTTCTGAAACTTGGTACAATGATCCTCCACAAACTAACAGAGATATTTAGAAACTTTTTTTAATTTTTATTAAATTAAAAAATAATTAAATTGAAAATTCAAAAGTCTATCTTATCCTACAGGTTTGATTGGATAGTTCTGAAATTTAGTGTAACTTATTCTCAGGGGGTAATCTTCACAAACTAATAGAGAGATATTTTGAAAAAGTTTGAACGTTTAATTTTTTAATTTTTATGAAATGTTATTAAATATTTGATAGTTCTGAAGCTTGGTACTACTTTTCTCTGGATCAGTATTCACAAACTAATAAAGAGATGTTTTGAAACTTTTGAATTTTTATTAAATTTAAGCAGTTTAAATAGAAAATGAAAATATAAAAGTGTATCTTCTCCTAGAATTTTGATCGAAACTTGGTATTTTGATTCTAATGGAGTTTATTTTGCAATTTAGGAACCTTTATTTAAAAAAAAAAAAAAAATTAACATAAATTAAACAAATTCTTAAACCTGACATATGGATGTTCTAAGGTCTTCTTTACAACTTAATTAATTATCTTCTACTGACAAAATAGAAAATTAAATAGTGGAAATCTCTCATTAACATAGTTTATGAATTTTCTATTGATCCGATTGTATAGATTTATGGATATATTTAACAAGTAGGAACAAGATTTAACGGCCCTGTTATTTATGTAGTTTCAAATAAGTTTGGGTTTTGTTTTATTTAACGACACGACTAAACCACATTGATTAATTAATCATTGGCTATTGGATGTCGAGGTTATTCACCATCATTAACTCCATGCAGTGCCAGATTTATAAGGGGGCAATTGCCCCGGGCCCCCCTGCCAGAGCTCCCCCCCCCCCCCCGACAAAGGACTTCCTTTATAAAAAAAAAAGTAATAATTATAAAATTAGTTCTTTTTTTTATTATTTGTCATGTAATTTAATTTCTATGTTGAGGGGCCCCCGAACCTGAAGTGCCCCGGGCTCCCCAAGGTCTAAATCCGGCTCTGACTCCATGCAGTTCAATACAAGTTCTATGTCAGAATATATTCTGTGAAAATACAACACTATCGAGAGGGTCATGTGACTACTAATTTTAGGGAGTGCTCACAACTGACAAGTACCGTATAAAAAATCAACATAGGTCGACCACAAATGTTTTCAGTTAACAGCCACCATGCCCGACCACCGCCCCATGTTGCTGTTATACAGGTTGCACTATACCACTTGCACAGTTATCAGTTAGCATTACATATAACAAACCGGCCTCGGTGGCGTCGTGGTTAGGCCATCGGTCTACATGCTGGTAGGTACTGGGTTCGGATCTCAGTCGAGGCATGGGATTTTTAATCCAGATACCGACTCCAAACCCTGAGTGAGTGCTCCACAAGGCTCAATTGGTAGGTGTAAACCACTTGAACCGACCAGTGATCCATAACTGGTTCAACAAAGGCCATGGTTTGTGCTATCCTGCCTGTGGGAAGCGCAACTAAAAGATCCCTTGCTGCTAATCGGAAAGAGTAGCCCATGAAGTGGCGACAACGGGTTTCCTCTCAAAATCTGTGTGGTCCTTAACCATATGTCTGACGCCATATAACCGTAAATAAAATGTGTTGAGTGCGTCATTAAATAAAACATTTCTTTCTTTCTTTACATATAACAATAAACCAATGGGTTATTTAAATACTACAGAGGTCAACCTACGTGTAATCATCAAAGAAAGATATCAAAAAGCATATCAGAATTTTGTAGTATTTTTTTAATGAGGAACTATTCCCTAAACCGCTACAATAAGTAACGATACAACAACTGGTGGTGTGTTTCCTCAAACATTGGTAATTCTGACTTGTAGTCATCTGAGGAAAGCCGCTACATTTTGCCTAATGCAGCATGGGATCTTTTATATACACTTTCCCACAGACAAGAAAGCACACACCACGGCCTTAGACCAGTTGTGGTGCACTGGTTAGAACGAGAGAGAAAAAAACTCAGTCAGCTGACTGCATGCCCTCGAGCGAGCACTCAACCGACTGAGCTAAATCCCGTCTCTACTTTCAAACAACGCATCCTGTAATTAGTATGAGCATGGTGATAAAAACATTATCCACCCCCCCCCCCCCCCCCACCCCCGCTCCCTTGCACTATTAATGCATTTTATTACCCAGATGTCACGTTTGTGTTTATGTAATAATACATCAATAAAAGATTGATTTGTTAATCGTTGGCTATTGGATGTGAAACATTTAATAATTCTGACGTATAGGCCCATAATTATGATATAAAGGCGTTTTGTTTTAAAGCGATTTTTAAAGAAAAATTAGCATTTACAAACCTGCTTTACTTTTTCACATCCATATTTAGAATAGTGTTTTAATACTATAACATGTTTCAACATGCCATAAAAAATGTGTTTTTGTAAAACCAACGAAGGATATGATATCTAACTTTAGGCAAATTATATGTACATTAAAGATGGAGGTGTTACAACAGCCATAAGATCTTCAACATGTTCAATATATTAACTTTACCGTTCAGAGGGAAAAACCTTTGAAAATTGTCTACTTGTTTTGGAAAAACATATAGGGCAGAACTGACATGCTTTGTAAATTCGGCTCACAATGTTTTAATAATCCTGATTAAGAATTGATCTACTGCAATGACTTTTATAAGCGATTTTAAAACAATTTTAAAAGAAAATTATTTATTAAAGGAGAACTCAAGTCAAATATGAGCCTTATGTGTTGGAAAGATGCATACCCGGACCACCAACAAATACTGACACTTTAAGAAATGAAAAATGCGTATTTTTAGAATTTTAGTGATTATTCCTGCTAACTGGGGGCAGCCATTTTGTTTCTTTTTCGTCGCGTTCGGTACTCTAGCTTAGGAGGAAATGACGTCGGCTCCTACCAACTCCTGTACGCACAGTGTAAACAAACGCAGTAATTTACGACAAGGCGATTCGCTTTCATCAATCTGACTTAAATGACTTGATAATATAATCAACTATTTAACTAAATATATTTCATTGTGCATTGGCAGAATGAAATGGGGTTATAGTATATTTCTCTCTTCAAAGTCAAAAGAAAAATGAATGAATGAATGAATGAATGTTTAACGACACCCCAGCACGAAAAACCAAAGAAAAAATGCGTACTGTTAGTCCTATTGGTAGGAGGAAAAACGACCACCCACGTGATATTTTTCTTTTCTTTGGGACTACGTAATTGGTCAGTTCAATGATTTTAGATAGGAAAGTCTACTTTTCATTCATTCCTTTTTTTACTTTGAACTATAAAACTCATTAGTTATATCAAGAAAATATATAAATGCATAAATACACAAATACACAGGTGAACAATGGTGACACATAATGAAATAAGGTGCAATGGAAAGTAAGTAAGCAATAAACAAATAAATAAATACATACATAAATAATAATAATCTTTATAAGTAAATACATAAATAAGATAACTACAGTGTTGTTTTTTAACTGGGTAGCTTGATACAGATAATTTCCTAAACTGTTTAATGTTATTAATAGAAAATAGTTGAATAGATTTTTAAACAGATGGGTTTTTCCAACAATAAGGTTTTATATATGACCTTAATTCACTATAAAATGGACATACCAGTACAAAGTGAAATTCATCTTCAATATCTTTATCACAAATTAAACATAATCTATTTTATCTGCCAGTTTCAATAGCTAGAGTTTGTGATGATAGAGGTATCTTGTTATGGCTTTCCTAAGTCGCTCTGGGATGTATTTAGACAAGTAATATTGCAAAGCATAAATATCAATGTAATGTAAGTAATGTGTGCATTTAGTGGAATCTGAGATTTGAGCTCTAATGACTTGTTGGGATTGGTCTATTATTCTCTGTTTAATGAGTGTTAACCGCATTGGGTCTAGCTGTTGATGGGTCCATAAATAACTAAATCCTAGCATGTTTAGTTCGTGTTTTATTTGATATGCCCAGCTGTTTTTATTTTTATTTTCAGCACAATGGTACAAATATAAATAACAATTTTTGAGAATGCAGTTATCTGTGTTCAGAAGCTTAGACCAGTACTTTATCATGTTAAATACTCTATTAGTGCGTAATGGGAGGCGGCCGAGTTCAGCATACACCATAGAATTATTAGTAGATCGTTTAACCCCAAGCGGGTTTTTACAACAAATAAGATGTACTCTTTCAATAATATCTCCTTTATAAGATCCCCATACCTCTGAAGCATAACATACAATACATGTGATATAACAGTCAAACAATGATAACAATGTTTCAATATTTAACTTCAAAGGTTTTGTTTTAGAATGCAAGGCAAATAAAACTTTTCTACCTTGGTCTGCTAAGTGTTTCACTGCAACTGTGAATTTATTATTATAGTACAACATAAATCCTAGATACGAAAAACTCTCAACCAATTCTAATATTTTACCGTTATAAATTCATTTCTCTGTACTACTAATTTCCCCACCATTTCTGAAAATCACTTAAGTTTTATTAATAATAATTTAAATTCCCCATTCAGCTTACTAATCAAATAAACTATCTAACATATGTTGCAGGCCTTGCACGTTCAGAAAAAAAAGCACCAAATCATCGGCATACATCAACAGAAAAAGACTGATATTTTTATATTCAAATGGAAAACATACTTTCTCAATAAAATTAATTTCAAAATCGTTAAATGTTAATTTGGGGTAAGTAATTGATTTAGTCTCTGGGTGTGCTACTTTCTGATGATAACGATTCCACTGACATAATAAGCTAATTGCAGGTTAGTACGTTTGTGTAGCTGGACATAATGCTATCTCAAATTTAAGAGAAAAAAAACGATGGTTACTATGTTTTATTATTATTTAGAACTACTAGTACTACTAGAAGGATGTATTTAGAGAACATTTGGCAGTTTATCAGATGAGTCAGTTCGCATAATTACCGACATACACCACAACTGGTCAAAGGCCGTGGTATGTGCTTTCCTGTCTGTGGGAAACTGCATACAAAAGATCCCTTGCTACTAATGAAAAAATGTAGCGGATTTCCTCTCTTAGATTATATGCCATAATTACCAAATGTTTGACATCCAATAGCCGATGATTAATTAATCAATATGCCCTAGTGGTGTCGTTAAACTAAACAAACTTTAACTTTTGTTACCCACATAGTAACTAATGGAACAAATAACACAATTGTCATGCAGAGATATTGCAGTTCTTCTAAAATTCAGTTCATAATTGCTTTTAGTAATGATTAAAGATCGCTCATAATTATATTCACCGAGATGTGTATTGTACTTACAATTTGTCAAACTATTGTTTTGTGAATGGCAGTCCTCTTGCAAATGGATTATATTAGGAAGGACTCAATCGACCTGGATTGTGACAGGGTTTTGTTTTAAAGATAAAAGACAGTTGACAATATAACGATTCACAACTTGCTAAAATATCCCTTTCACTCTAATATATGTGCAGAAATACCATTTTGATCAAAACTGCATGTTGTCATTCAGATGTAGGTCTTGGTGGTGTAGTGTAGTCATCGGAGTTAAAGCTGGTAGGTAATGGGTTCGAGTTTAACGACGATTTATATTTATTATTTTTTTTTTTTTTTTTTTTTTTTTTTTTTTATTTTTTTTTAATACATGAGCTGATCCGGGATTTTAAATACGGAGGCTTGTATCTTTAGTTGTTACACTTAAAATTTAAAACACAAACAATACTTAAAATACAGAGAATATTACATGAGTGGTCGTTGGAATGAATGAATGAATGAATGAATGAATGATTGTTTAACGACACCCCAGCACGAAAAATACATCGGCTATTGGGTGTCAAACTGTGGTAATGCAAACAAATAAGGTGATGATCAACATCAATATAAAAATTCATGATTTAAATAAAAACAGTGTAAAGAACTGTACAAAAATACAAATATCACAGATAGATACTGACTTTTACTCAAAATTTCAATTGTATCTCGAAGAAAACAAGAGGATTTGTGCTGTATTGGCCATTCTTAAAGAGAATGTTACACCCCTGCACCACGGTGAGGTTACAGCACGTGCAGGGGAGAGTGGTCGTTGGATAACATTTATCTTAATTACAACAAGCTATTTGTAAAACATAATTTAAGCAAGTTGGATACCTTCTGATACGTGTTGAAAGACAAATATAAATAGTGTTTATAGGACACGAATGCAATATATTCTATTTCTCACATTTTCTAAAAACCAAAACCAAAACACACACACACACACACACACACAAAACAACAATACAAAAACTAACAAAACCCAATACCCCATCCCCCAAAAAAAACCCACCTAAACAAACAAAAACAAAAGCAAAACACACCAACCAAGTTTAAAACAGATTTAAGCATCTTTCCCAACTTATTTACGGCATTCGCACTTGCAGTTAATAAACTTATATAAGCACAGAACAATAAAAAAATTGGGAAACTTCGTTATAGAGCAATCAGTTTCGATCGGACATATTTCATTGAATGGTATGGCTGTGGAAACGAGTTATTACAGTGCAACAATCAATCACAAATCTTAAAAATGATTTCTGGTACAAGGTTGGAGACGAAAATTATCCACAAACGGTTGGTCATTATGTTCTTCTAGAAACCACACTGCACGCAGTTATATTAATGAAACAGCTTCTGAGAATTGAATCCAAACCGCATTTTACATGATATTTTTTCTTGACAAGAGTACAAATGTGTTAACTTATTTTTTATTGTTAAAAAACAATATTGGTCTATCTACGCAGATGCTTCTTGCATTATAGGAGGGATTTGCAAAAAACGAACAAACTGTGGCGCGAAATTGATCCATTTGACCTTTATCCTCTGATGACCTGGCAAACCGAACTTGTGGTAACCAATGAATTGCCGCATAACCATTTAGCGCGCTATTTCGCCAGTTTCTGTGTAGCGTAATAATTTTGTACACAACAGTAATCAAGAAATCCTCATTTGTCTTTGTTGAAAGTTATCGATGATTATTAATATTATCTTGAACAAGCAGACTACGTATTGTAGTATCTGAATATTATGGCCAGTGAAACTCAGGCAAGCAGTATTACAGAATGGACTGATGTATCGTAAGTGAAAAAAAGTCAATTTTATTGCAAAATGTAGGCACTTCCCCGTTTCCGAGTTTGCCACTGGGTAACCTCCCCTATATAGTTTGTACTGTTTGTAGAGTTTTATTCAGTGTAAGTCCAATGTCAAAGTAATATTTGTGCATTGGCGGATGCGGAATTATTCTAGGGAGGGATGCATCAATGAAAATGCATCTATAGTCCGTCCCCTCACCTACAAACAATTTAATGTTTGATTTTTGTTTGGTTTTTGTCAATCATTTCAGTTTGGTTTGACATATGAAGAAAAGGAAAAGTGTTTTGGTAAGTCTAAGAGCCAAAAAATACAATTTTTGTGACCAATTTAGATAACGGAAAGAGTTTGACCCGTACCCCTCAATATCAAAGGCTCTAACCCTAACTCTATCCCTAAAACTACCCAAACTATTAGAGTATCAGGTCGTTTTGTAACCATACCAGTTCGTACCCAAAGGCATGCCAGTTCGTAACCAGAGGAACATCGGCATACCAGTTCGTACCCACATTTGTACATGTTATTTAATGAAAAACAAAACAATAAAAATCCAAGCCAACTGCATTTTAATAATTAGCGATTAGAAATTGTCACAAAGAATCATGTCAAGCGAAGTCAGCTTATTTGTTGATATATTTCAAACACATAGCCTTTTTCTTTTTACATGACAAATTTTTTTTAATGTACAAACATAATAATATTTACAAACATAGTAATATTAAAGGGACATACCCTAGTTTCAAGCCGTGAAAATTTACACTAACTTTAATTAATATACAAACCTGTAATACATTTGGATAAAATTATAACTGAGTGAAACATGAGTCTGTGACTTTGAAATGGTGAAATACCCTCTAAAAATAGACTAAAACTCGACTCCATAACTGTTATTTCTCAGACGCAAGTGCGTTTTTAAAAATATGAGAAATACATTTTGCGATATTAAAAACACCAGGATGACCAAAAACATTTTGAATGTACAGAAATTGATAATGTAAACCATAAAATCTAAGTAAAGTATGATTTCAGTTATCAAAAACGGCTATAATAGTAAAAAATATGCATTAGTGTTTAAAAACTAGGGTTTGTTACTTTAACATAATGATATATAGAGATATTGAAACCCAGTACATTCATACAATTGTATTTATGGTAAAGGTAAATGTGAAATTAATAAAAACTTATATGTTGGTATATTTCTCAAAACTTTCAAAATGTGACTTATTCCCTATTTAGCACCGAGTCCTTCAATTATTGACAGGTGAAAGTAGCATTATGAACTTTTAAATTTGCATATGACATGAAATTTGCATACCGTTATTACACAGGTTGATACAATCAAATATTAAATGGGTTTATGACAAAAGAATTGCTCTTTGGCTACGAAAAGGTATGCTTTTTGGTTACGAAAAGGTATGCTTTTTGGTTACGAAACGGCATGCTTCAGTGATGCACAGCACATAATTGCTCATTTAATGCTTATAAAAGTGATTATTACAACACATTTTTTGCTAAATGTTACAATATGTTTGTAATATAATATTATAATTGTGTATTTAAAAAATATACTAATGTTAGGTGTAATGTATGACATTATTTAATTGGTTACGAACTGGTATGCTAGCTGTTACGAAACGGTATGGTACGAATGGGTTTGGGTACGAAACATCTAGAAACCATTGAAAATGGGGTACGGGTTGAACTCATGCCTAGATAACAATCGGCTCAAAAACAAATAACTTGTAGTGGTAGGACTTTCCTTTGGCACTGTCACATATAAAAAACATAAATACTTATAATAGGGTTATGGTTAGTGACAATGCCGGTATGAGGTCGTTTCGCCCTTATTCCCGATCGCCACGTGTAGTTTCGCCCTCTATATAGGGTTGTTTTGCCCTCATGTTTATGTTTGTGAATGATGAATAAATTTGTTTACGTGACTCTAGTTGCAAATCAGATATAGGTTATCAATTTGTAACCCTTTATCAACCATTTGCAAATTTGCGTAATTGGCTTCTGTAATATCCATTGACGTGTCATGTTTATATCTATGCTGAAGAAGATTTATGATGGAATATTAAAAGGTCCATTTGCTTCAGTTTACATTTAAATACATGCAGTTTTCTGCTGTCTGCCAGTTTGGTTTTTTATGGAATACTCTTCAAGAGGGGTGAAAGACTCTAAAATATTAATATAAAATCAATGATCTCCAGTGGTATCTTTAAACAATCAAATAATAATAATAATAAAATAATATGACGTCATCACATTTGCATTTATATCATAACATGTTATTACATTCAACGGTTGTTAGATTAAGTCATATCCTTTCACCCCAAAGTCAAAATGGCAGCCGACAAAAAATTCCATGCTTTTTGCCCTGTGCGATCTCAGTGAAGTCGATACAGGTGACATGGTTATCATCTAGTATGTGGAATCCATGCCATTGTAAAAAAAAAAATCTAGATTTCTGTCTGGGTAAAATCTAACGAAAAATAAAGGTAGGAGCAATTTATTGTAAACTTTACGTTTAAGTCTACAACCTTGTTGCCTGTTAGGTGTCTATTGCGACAAAATTTAGGGTAAAAATTTTTTATATGTCAAATTTTGCTTTGACTATATTCAGGGTTTTGTTTCAATGGAATGTGTTTTTGCTGTGGACATTTTCTAAATTGCAGGGGTTGCCCATCGGATGGCCTATAGTGTTGACCTATGGTATTCAGGGATGAATGTAATGTTTTAAAAAAGGCACTTACAATATTTAATAATACACTAATTAAGTATCGGTGCTATGTGCCATGGCCCATGAGATGTCTATGAATTCTAATCACATTTGAAACTGAAATAACTTATATGTTTCTATTTAATTTTGATTGCTATATAGACTTATGTCTCATCCGGAGCATTCGCATATCACACTACCTGGCTAATCGGCCAATGTAAATAATGACTTAACATTTAAAAAGCAAATTTTATGTGTTGTTTTGCCACTGTTACAAAGGATAAAATCCAGTTAGTGCACCAAGACAGCTTGTATATCAAAGGCCGTGGTATGTGCTATCTTGTCTGGGATGGTGGACATAAAAGATCCTTTGTTACTAGTTAATGAAAAAAATGTAGTGGGTTTCAGGCCTTCTAGAATAGTTATAAAAATCCACTAACCATGGGATCAGTGATTTAAAAAATTTACTAGCCATGATTAAAAATTTACTAGTCCTACTTTAAGTAAATACAATTTTAATAATTGGATATGTCACCTAAAGAAGGAGATCAAGCTTAAAACCCCATAGATTTGACAGGAGGAATGGACAAGATATTTGAACACATTTACAAAATAGACTAATACAGCATTTGAACCTTTTTTTCACTAGCCATGGGAGTGGGGCTACTATAATGTAGAAGCCCTGGGGTTTCTTCTGAGACTTATTTGTCAAAATTACCAAAATATTTGACATCCAATAGCTGATTATTAATCAATGTGCTTGTCAAACAAAACAAATTTCTAAAAGATAAAAGGAAATTAAATTTTAATTATTAGTCAATAGTGACCAGTACAATAGTTAACATTTTTTAGTTTGAACCAATTTTCAGATATATACATGTAGGAGAGTGGCAGCCTAATTTAAATAAAACATTTAATAGGCAAGTACTAAATTTCAAATGTTTTAGCGACATTGTATAAAATTTAGCAGTTGGCTAATTTGGCAATGGACAGGGTGTCTCCTGATAAAATAATTGGATCTACACATATATTTTATTTTTCAGATCAACCAATGAAACGATGGCCATTGTTTCCAATGGTTACACAATTCCGTGTGAGGACGAAATAATGGCGGTGTGTCGCGATTTGTCGATCATGAAGGACATCGAGAAGAAAGCCTTTTCTCAACTCAAGTTGTTGTCACCCGCAACCAGGGAACATCAAGTTTGTATTCATTCAAGATCAGGGTTTTTTTTTGGAGGGGTGTGGGTGCTTTCATTTAAGTTCAAGGAATAATTTTAATGTACTGGATCCAAAACAAAAATAGTCCTGATGTAACCTTGGAAATTTTATGTAATTGATAATGTTCACTGGGCTAGTCCTGGCACTCACCGAATTCACCAGATGCCATTTTTAATTATTCTTGGCACCTTTTTGCCGTGGACTATATTCAGTGTTCAAAACTTCAAGGATTGAGAACAACAGGCAAGTTTTATTTTCATTTGGCGAAATGATTTCATGTAATAATTTATATTTTGTTTTGAAAATAATTGAGTTTGTGCAAGTTTAATAGATAATTTCAACAAACGTTTTCTTTTCAAAATCTTGATAGGTGATATTTTTAGTCAAGTGAAAATTGATTAGCAACTACTCTTTAGTATCTTGTGTAGCGAGTCACGACGCGATACTGAACCTAATGTTCCCTAAAATTGGCCCCAATTTTTTTTTTACTCAGAGTTAGCCCTGATTTGTTCTATAACATTTAGTGAAATATCTTAAAAATATCAGTGAAATAAAAGTGTCGATTAGTCACCGAGTGACGATAACACATTTTAGAGTGAAAATTTCACTACTTCACTCTAAAATGTGTTATCGTCACTGTAGAAAGTGTTTGTTTGCAATCATATCACACTTAACACACACGCGCGACTCGTGAGATATGATTGCAAACTTCACTCAATGAGATATAAATCATAATTGACAAAAAACATGAAATATCTGCTATACATTGCATTTCAACACATAACCAATTAGTGGTTTGTTTCAATTTAAATTTACGTATACAAGTCTATGGGATGGTTTGTGAGGGATATTGTTCCCTGTGCGGCACATCAGAAGTGCTTATATGTCACCGTATTCTGATATTGTGCCATGTTGGTTTCAGGAACGATATTCGTTTCTGCATTTTAATTTTTTTTATTTATTTAGTTTTTACATTGGGCGTGGCTCAGTGGTAAAGCGCTCACCCGATGCATGGTCGGTCTGGGATCCCATTGGGCTATTTTTCGTTCATTCCAGCGCATCACGACTGGTATATTAAATGGCGTGTCTATATGCATAATATATTATAACGGATCCCTTGCTACTAATGGAACAAATTTAGCAGGTTTTCTCGCTAAGACTAAAAATTGTCAAATATTTCACATCCAATAGTCGGTGATAAATATATCAATGTGCTCTTGTGGTGTTGTTAAACAAAACAAACTTTAATTTCAACTTTTTTATTTACAGTTTCCAGTGAACGAGTCAATAGCCTGTGCGTTGTATATGACTATTGTGGATGTACGGTGAGTCTGAGGGAATTCATCGGAGAATATGAATAACGGTTGTTATGCCAGCATCAAAATATGAGGCAGTCGAACCAATCAGTCACTTACTAATTGTTTGAGTGGAATTTCGGAAGCATAATTTAGCAATGTTTATATGCCGGCATTAATACTGGTCACCTGAATAAAATATATTTATTTATTATTAACCTTCTGCCTACAGGATTAATTTTTGACAAAAAAACTTGTCGAGAGGGTACAGGTTTATACATTTTTCACTTGAAATGTTTATAAATCTATAAAATATTCAGGGCTTCTAGATTATGGCAACCCCACTCCCATGGCTAGTGATGTTCAGTGTTGGGCTAGTAAATAACTACTATTGCCATGCCAGACAGGGCTTCTAGATTATGGCAACCCCACTCCCATGGCTAGTGATGTTCAGTGTTGGGCTAGTAAATAACTACTATTGCCATGCCAGACAGGGCTTCTAGATTATGGCAACCCCACTCCCATGGCTAGTGATGTTCAGTGTTGGGCTAGTAAATAACTACTATTGTCATGCCAGACAGGGCTTCTAGATTATGGCAACCCCACTCCCATGGCTAGTGATGTTCAGTGTTGGGCTAGTAAATAACTACTATTGCCATGCCAGACAGGGCTTCTAGATTATGGCAACCCCACTCCCATGGCTAGTGATGTTCAGTGTTGGGCTAGTAAATAACTACTATTGCCATGCCAGACAGGGCTTCTAGATTATGGCAACCCCACTCCCATGGCTAATGATGTTCAGTGTTGGGCTAGTAAATAACTACTATTGTCATACCAGACAGGGCTTCTAGATTATGGCAACCCCACTCCCATGGCTAGTGATGTTCAATGTTGGGCTAGTAAATAACTACTATTGCCATGCCTGACAGGGCTTCTAGATTATGGCAACCCCACTCCCATGGCTAGTGATGTTCAGTGTTGGGCTAGTAAATAACTACTATTGTCATGTCAGACAGGGCTTCTAGATTATGGCAACCCCACTCCCATGGCTAGTGATGTTCAGTGTTGGGCTAGTAAATAACTACTATTGCCATGCCAGACAGGGCTTCTAGATTATGGCAACCCCACTCCCATGGCTAGTGATGTTCAGTGTTGGGCTAGTAAATAACTACTATTGCCATGCCAGACAGGGCTTCTAGATTATGGTAGCCCCACTCCCATGGCTAGTGATGTTCAGTGTTGGGCTAGTAAATAAATACTATTGCCATGCCAGACAGGGCTTCTAGATTATGGCAACCCCACTCCCATGTCTAGTGATGTTCAGTGTTGGGCTAGTAAATAACTAATATTGCCATACCAGACAGGGCTTCTAGATTATGGCAGCCCCACTCCCATGGCTAGTGATGTTCAGTGTTGGGCTAGTAAATAAATACTATTGCCATGCCAGACAGGGCTTCTAGATTATGGCAACCCCACTCCCATGGCTAGTGATGTTCAGTGTTGGGCTAGTAAATAACTACTATTGCCATATCTGACAGGGCTTCTAGATTATGGCAACCCCACTCCCATGGCTAGTGATGTTCAGTGTTGGGCTAGTAAATAACTACTATTGCCATGCCAGACAGGGCTTCTAGATTATGGTAGCCCCACTCCCATGGCTAGTGATGTTCAGTGTTGGGCTAGTAAATAACTAATATTGCCATGCCTGACAGGGCTTCTAGATTATGGCAACCCCACTCCCATGGCTAGTGATGTTCAGTGTTGGGCTAGTAAATAACTACTATTGCCATGCCAGACAGGGCTTCTAGATTATGGTAGCCCCACTCCCATGGCTAGTGATGTTCAGTGTTGGGCTAGTAAATAACTAATATTGCCATGCCTGACAGGGCTTCTAGATTATGGCAACCCCACTCCCATGGCTAGTGATGTTCAGTGTTGGGCTAGTAAATAACTACTATTGCCATGCCTGACAGGGCTTCTAGATTATGGTAGCCCCACTCCCATGGCTAGTGATGTTCAGTGTTGGGCTAGTAAATAACTACTATTGCCATGCCTGACAGGGCTTCTAGATTATGGTAGCCCCACTCCCATGGCTAGTGATGTTCAGTGTTGGGCTAGTAAATAACTAATATTGCCATGCCTGACAGGGCTTCTAGATTATGGCAACCCCACTCCCATGGCTAGTGATGTTCAGTGTTGGGCTAGTAAATAACTACTATTGCCATGCCTGACGGTCAAATGTTGCTGCTATAGTCTATTTTGTAAATATTAATATCCTAACACCCACCCTTCAATGTTAGTGTTTTTAAGCTCTGTCTCCCTGTTTAGGTGACATCTGATTATTACTATTGTTTAATGAAATTTTATTAACTTAAAGAGAAGTAGGGTTAGTGAATTTTTAATAGTGGCTAGTAAATTATAAAAATCACTGATCCCATGCTAGTGGGCTTTATACAAATTCTAGAAGCCATGATAATGTTCATATGTGAAAGGTATAAGTATTTTTTTCGTAAGTTGCTGTGGTTTAAAATTACATTTTTTTTTTTTTTAATAAAGTCACATTTACTTACACACTTTTCAGGGCTAGCTCTGGGTGAGCAAAACAGTTCGCCAAATTGTCTATTAAACTTAAAAAATTGCAGAAATCAACAGTTATTTTCTAAAAAAAATGTCAATTATTACATGAAATTCTTTCGCCAAACTAAAGTAAAATTCGCCAACTGCTTTCAAAATTCGCGAGTGTCAGAGCTTGCCCTGCATATGTCTGGTATTTATGGCAATTCTTCTTAATTACTTTGTTTTGCTAGCCACATTTTTGGGGCCAAACAAACTATGATACAATATTTCGTGATTTTCGTTGTTGTTAAAATGGTCCAAATTATTTGTGGAGGGGATAAGGTAGTAAGATCCCAGATATAAAAAAAAAAAAGAAGAAGATTTTAAGGCCAGTTTGGTGTTTGCCTCCTGGATCCACCAGTGCAATAGCTGATGATTATTCAATGTGGTCAGACTAAGCCCACAAGCATTGATAGCCACAAGAGACAAACACCAGTCGTTGCAGTTACAAGGACTGGGATGTGGAGATGGACAGCGAAATAAGTTGAAAAATAGGAGGAACTGCCAGATTGTTAACCACAAGAGACAAACACCAGTCATGATTGAAGTTACAAGGACTGGGGTGTGGAAGTGGACAGTGAAAGAAGTTGAAAAATAGGACGAACTGCCAGATTGTTAACCACAAGAGACAAACACCAGTCATGATTGAAGTTACAAGGACTGGGGTGTGGAAGTGGACAGTGAAAGAAGTTGAAAAATAGGAGGAACTGCCAGATTGATAACCACAAGAGACAAACACCAGTTGTGATTGAATTTACAAGGACTGGGTTGTGGAGGTGGACAGCGAAAGAAGTTGAAAAATAGGAGGAACTGCCAGAAATGACATGGAAGTCAAAGGAGAGAAAGGACAGGGGGTAGCGGGATATAAAAAAGTTAATCAATGTGCTCTAGTGGTGTAGTTGATCAAAACCAATGTTTTTTTCTGCTGTTTATTTCAGGATGCCGTATGGACCTCATGATCCGCAGCTCCAGCGCGGGTTTCTTGAAGCACCTTGTGTCACGGTGTCAGACATTCTGCAGAGGACAAACATAAAGTGAGTTCTTTGGTTTTCGGTAATACAGTGAAACTCCGCTAAACCGGACACCCTCTGGACTAAGTAAAAAGTCAGACATATGGTTACGGACCACACAGATATTGAGAGCAGAAACCCGCTGTCGCCATTTCATGGGCTGCTCTTTTCAATTAGCAGCAAGGGATCTTTTATATGCACCATCCCACAGACAGGGTAGTACATACCACAGCCTTTGATATACCAGTCGTGATGCACTGGCTGGAACGAGAAATAGCCCAATGGGCCCACCAACGGGGATCGATCCCAGACCAACCGCGCATCGAGCGAGCACTTTACCTCTGAGCTACGTCCCGCCCGTCTTGGCTTGAAGACATGTGGCAATGACCAGGAACAACTTAACTTTTTTCTCCGATGTTTTGTCTTGACATCATCTCTTATTTTAAAGGTCTTCTGGATTATGGTAGCCACACGCCCATGTCTAGTGCTGTTCAATGTTGGGCTAATAAATAACTAAATAACTACTGTTATCATGCCTGATGGCTATTGTAAAAAACAGTAAAGGATTTTTAAGATCTATCTCCCTCTTTGGGTGACATACCTGTGATTATTCACATTAATAAAATTATATTTATTAAAGTAGGACTAGTGAATTTTTAATTATGGCAAGCAAATTTTTTAAATCACTGATCCCATGGCTAGTGGATTTTTATAACAATTCTAGGAGCCCTGTCTTATTACGTTTATGTTGATGTTTTGCCAGCGTGACGACGCTCTTCCACCGCATGAAGACCGTGAAGGAGAGTTGTGACGTGAGCGATGCCGTCAGTCAACACCTCCTGCTGTTGGAGAAGAAGTACTGCATTGTGTCGGCTCTGTTCCACACCTTCGAGAGGTTTGTCACATAATTCATCTTCTTTCTCTCCTTCGAGAGGTTTGTCACATAATTCATCTTCTTTCTCTCCTTCAAGAGGTTTGTCACATAATTCATCTTCTTTTCTCTCCTTCGAGAGGTTTGTCACATAATTCATCTTCTTTTCTCTCTCCTTCGAGAGGTTTGTTACATAATTCATCTTCTTTTCTCTCTCCTTCGAGAGGTTTGTCACATAATTCATCTTCTTTTCTCTCTTTCGAGAGGTTTGTCACATAATTCATCATCTTTTCTCTCTCCTTCAAGAGGTTTGTCATATAATTCATCTTCTTTTCTGTCTCCTTCGAGAGGTTTGTCACATAATTCATCTTTTCTCTCTCCTTCGAGAGGTTTGTCACATAATTCATCTTCTTTTCTCTCTTCTTCGAGAGGTTTGTCACATAATTCATCTTTTCTCTCTCCTTCGAGAGGTTTGTCATAAATTCATCTTCTTTTCTCTCTCCTTCGAGAGGTTTGTCACATAATTCATCTTCTTTTCTCTCTCCTTCGAGAGGTTTGTCACATAATTCATCATCTTTTCTCTCTCCTTCAAGAGGTTTGTCATATAATTCATCTTCTTTTCTGTCTCCTTTGAGAGGTTTGTCACATAATTCATCTTTTCTCTCTCCTTCGAGAGGTTTGTCACATAATTCATCTTCTTTTCTGTCTCCTTCGAGAGGTTTGTCACATAATTCATCTTCTTTTCTCTCTCCTTCGAGAGGTTTGTCACATAATTCATCTTCTTTTCTGTCTCCTTTGAGAGGTTTGTCACATAATTCATCTTTTCTCTCTCCTTCGAGAGATTTGTCACATAATTCATATTCTTTCTCTCCTTCGAGAGGTTTGTCACATAATTAATGTTCTTTTCTCTCTCCTTCGAGAGATTTGTCACATAATTCATTTTCTTTCTCTCCTTCGAGAGGTTTGTCACATAATTCATCTTCTTTCTCTCCTTCAAGAAGTTTGTCAAATAATTCATCTTCTTTCTCTCCTTCGAGAGGTTTGTCACATAATTCATCTTTTCTCTCTCCTTCGAGATGTTTGT
>NC_054699.1:8239776-8279069 GCF_016097555.1 Gigantopelta aegis
AAATTTAAAACATTGACATAAAGATATATTTGTAACAAGTTGCTCACTGCATTTAAAAACGGCTATTATTGCATGTCACGGTCTAGATAGATTTCATTAAATAGCAGGCATGCTTTTAACAAAACACAGTTATACCTACATAGACCAAATAACCAGTGTTGCTAGTTTACTCTGTGCCATATTATAAATATGCAATCAATGTGTCATTGATAAGGACTACTGACACCAGTTAAAACTATATGTATCTTGGTCTGGGTATTTGCAAGGGCAAAAATTACTTTAAAAATTTCGCGTTTGACGTTCTGTCGAAGTTTATCATGATGGCCTACTTTCAGCTAGGTGTTTGCTAGGTGGTGTGTGGTTATGTGCGTGACGGTGTGAGGATTACTTCGCATTCAAGCTTTGTAAGACTGCCTGTCCGCTCGTCTGCAGTTACTAGTATATCGACTAACAATAGAAGAAGAAAAAACATACCACGTTACTGCTATCGGCTTTCACAACTGGCCAAACAATGTATTGTCAAACGTTTTTTAGTTGGGAATTCAGACTCGTAACAACACTGTACACGCTTTGACAGGAAACAAGATTTTGTATATTTTTATTTGACAATGAATTAGGGCAGGGCGGCGATAATCAGGGCCGGTGCGGTAACAAATACGACAGGGCGGGCAGGGCGCAGCGCCCCTCTATTTATTGCTAGCTAGAACACTGAATATATATATATATATATATATATATATATATATATATATATATATATATATAGCATTTTATTGTTAATTTTTCATATTATATAATATATTTGTTGAATAGATTTTTGAAACTATATATTTATATTTAGAATTTTGATTTTTATAATAAACAATAATAAATACATATGTTTGTTTTAATTTTATCATCACTCTAGCCAGTGCACCACGACTGGTATTCCAATAGATGGTGCATATAAAAGATCCCTTGCTACTAATGAAAAAAATGTAGCAAGTTTCCTCTCTAAAACTACGTCAGAATTACCAAATGTTTTGACAGCCAGTGATTAATAAACCAATGTGCTTTAGTGGTGTCGTTACTACAGACTTTTAATTTTATCAAATACAAATGTAGTTGTATGCAGGACACTATTTACACTTTTCACTGAATTGAATTATGGATGTTTATTACTTAATACATTATATAAATACAAATGTAAAATTGTGACCTAGAACATCGATGAATGTCATCATCAGTTGGTAGGGGAAACATTCATATCAGGGCGATCAGTGCTACAGTCTTCAACATAGCAGGTGACCATCCTATGAGAGCCACCATATACTCCAAAGTTTTAAAAGAGATATTTTTTACGTGGATTAAGCCTAAGTCATTGACATTTTGTTCAGTCTGCGGCAATGCAGATGGCCCTCCTTTCACCGAGCTACAACCAACTCCGCAGTTTTGAAAGAGATATTTTTAAGTGGATTGGGCCTAATTCATTGACATTTTGTCCAATAGCTTTAAAACCAGCTTCATTGTTGACATCTTCGGATGCAGATTCCAACCACTGATGATCCTAACTGATGACTCAATCGCACAACCATTGTAGAGCCCAGCCGCAAAACAGAGCGGAATGATGGTGTCAATCTCGTCAAAGAAGGCGACCACTTTGTCTGTCTTCACGTCTAGGATGTACATCTTCCTGAGATCCATGTTCAGGAGGAATGCCAGTCTACAGGTCAGTGCATCGTGCAGTTCTTTGATGTTTCCGGCTTTGGCACTGGAAGGAACAAAGCACATGCCATCATGCATTTTGGAGTGGTATAGAGAGAGACCCCAACTGGCCTTCCCAAGCAGCTCGACGCTACTGTTCACTTGATTGGGATCAACTATGGCAAGCTGTATGGCGCCAACCGAGTCCACATCCTCATCCATCTTCGTCCAGGAGGACTCCACCTCCCAGTAGACTATCCCAGAGTGGGGAAGTCGTCTGCTGGTCACAGCTCCAGTGAAGTTGTTGAAGCTTCGAGCAGATTTATCTGATAGACTTGCAGATTTGGGACGTGTCAGCTTTGTCCAATATCCTGGCAGTTTGTTCGTCAGAGTTCCATCTTCATGCAAACAAACGAACTTTGTGTTGATGGTTTCCTTGTCAAAAGTCCAAGAAAGTTCTGGAAAAAAAATTAATAGTATTGAATTTTGTGTTAACAGTTTCTTTGTCAAAAGTCACCGAATGCTCTGGACAAATGGTTAAAATTATTGAATTTTGTATTGACGGTTTCTTTGTCAAAAGTCGAGGAAATTTCTTGGGGAAAAAAAAGAAGATTATTGAATTTGTATTGACTTGTATCTTTGTTAAAAGTCAAAGAAAGTTCTGGAAAACATTAAGATTAATTACTGAATTTTGTTTTAACGGTTTCTGTCAAAAGTTAAAGAAAGCTCTGCAAAATAAAGACGAAGATTATGTTACGTTATTGAAAAAAGTAAGTGAAGTCAAAGCATTTACGAGGGTGGTACTATGCCCAATTTGATTAAAATTAGCTCTACTGGTCTCACCAGTGTGTGTGTGTGTGTGTGTGTGTGTGTGTGTGTGTGTGTGTGTGTGTGTGCGTGCGCAATTATATTTTGACGTTCTTATCAGCTACAGACGTAGGATTGTGCATCTGTGTGATTGTGGTGGTGGAATATCTATGTGCATGAAATCATTTGTCAAGCATCTCTACCAAAACTGTTATTCAAGCATATCCATGTCCATAGTTTATTAATAATGTCTCAGAATGTTGAGGTGGCTGGTTTATGATGGAAGCTCTATAGGGAGGTTTGTGTACACCTACATATTCCTGGGCATGCGTTGTAACCCAGTACTATCTATTCCAGTAAGGACATATATCACGTGCACCACCCCCGCGCTTTAGAGGCCCCCGCGGTGATGTGTAAATTTATTTTCCCCAGGTCATTTTTTCCCGCTCTTCCCGAGGGGATTGCAAAATATATATCCTTGGAAGGGGGACCCGCTCTTATTTGTGCTATAGGCCACGCGGATCCTTAAAGCGTTATTTATTGTGTTCAGTATACATACGTTTGATCCTAGTTTTCTTCGGCAATTGAGCTGTCATCAGTCTACACAGCAATAATTCTCCATCTTCTGATGTAGCTAAAAACATAATAACGAACAGTTGACATATTATCCCATAATCACACGTTAATATATTTACAAACACAAAGTGTCAGTTGGCAGGATTCGAATTTTAACAATGTAATTAATAAATTTTAAAAAGTATTGCAGGCATCGAAATTAGCATAGTTTGGTAACAGATGTACAGGTAAACCAAACATTGCAGATTAAATTGGTAACCTATAGCTAGGTTATTATCGTGAAGTTTGCAATCATATCACACTCGTCGCGCAAGCGCGACTCGTGAGATATGATTGCAAACTTCACTCCATAAGATATAAATCATATTTGACAAAAAACATGAAATATCCTCTATGTATTTTATAGTTGAATAACCCACAAATGGTCCAAATGTAGGTAGTGTAGTGTTTTGTTTAATAAGATTTTTGTGGAGAATGAAGTAACTTTTTTGACATGTGGTAAGGATCTATAGGCAATCCATGGACAACTATATCACTATAATTATAATTATGTTTATGGGAAAGTACAGACCCTTCGGAAGTAATTTATATGGTGACGTCAGATTTTCTCTTTCTCTCTTGACCAAATAACCATATGTTAGACATCAAACAACCTTAACCCTAGTTTAATATGTTCTAAAAAGTAAAACACATTATCTCTCATTGGCTGTCACTATTATCTGGTATAAATTGCTCCGATTTCTATTATACTCCCTCCCTCTCTCTCTCTCCCCCCCCCCCCCCCCCCCTCTCTCTCTCTCTCTCTCTCTCTCTCTCTCTCTCTCTCTCTCTCTCTCTCTCTCTCTCTCTCTCTCTCTCTCTCTCTCTCTCTCTCTCTCTCTCATCCAACGTCCCCTCTACCCTTTTTGAATTAGGGTCTTTCTTACCTGCATAGCTGGCTTGCAGATGCACGGATTCAGCAAATCCTAAACACTTTACTTCCGCAGTCAACGTGTGCTTCCCTGACAGCAAGACTCGTGCCGTAATTCCATACGTTACTTCCTCACACCCAGATATTTTATGAACGTGGCAGCACTGCAACTTGTTCGTCTCTCCTGACACATTCGCAGTGATATCAGCAATGGACACCAAGGAGGCTTCACCTGCATACTGTAGCGTGTTTGACCCTCCCGATGCATGCACGTTATTGCTAGACATGGATTGCGATCGGACGTTCCTTGAGCCATCGTCTGATTCTGCACGTTGTGTTTGCGTTTCAAAACGCAGTGTCGCGAATGTCTCGTAGCTTCCTACCCTTGGCGCTTTGGTAAAAATGCAAACGATGTGTTTGAACTTCGGGAAAATGCTTCCAATGCTGTGTATTTTCGTCTCCACATAGTGCAGAACCTCTGGAGAAAGGTCCACGAATATGTCGTCACAGGAGCGCGTCTTGATATCGGCAGGAGCCACTTTGAGTTCACTCTCCAGCTTTCTGGTGATCACGTCTCGGGATCCAGTCACGTGAGACTGCAGACTGAAGGTCAGAACTCGTTCACAGTAATCCACTGTGGTTCTCCACCTTCTAGAAACAGAGTCTAACCGGGCAGAGCGATCGGAATTGTATGATGTCATACTTTCGAATTCGTTTGTGATCTTACTCAGCAGTCTGTTCCGTCTGGATTCAATATGCTCTTGAAGGGAATCGAAGCACGAGTGTACCTGTTTTGTCAAAACTGTTTTTGATTCTTCAATACTTTGGTTTTGACTTTCCAATGCAGTCAAAGAGTCTTCTACATTTGTTAAGTTAGACTTGAGGGCAACCAATGATTTAACCAATGCTTCCTCGCTTTTGGATCCCTTTACACCTGCGTCTGCACCTTCCATGCATTCATTGTCAATTATCGTGCATTGATGACACGCCATACTCTTCTTTTCAATGCTATAGCGCAACAAAGTGTCAGGATGATCGGGGCACGTGAGTGTCTTCGCAAAATCACTTTTGGCAATACTGTTCAACAAACAAGTACTGTGTTTCTTCGTCATTGCCAACTGCTGGTGGACATCAAAGCAATTGCTGCACAGGAGACAGACGCATTCCTGGCAGTAATGTGTGGCTGGTTCACCGTCTGCTTTGTTGGAGCACAGCAAGGCAGCAGGATTCTTCTCCTTGATGTTTGAAAGCACCAGCTCATTCCATCGCACCAAGTCCAGCTGAACGGACGCTGGAACAGTTGGCAGTGAATCTGGGCACTGTGGGCAGGTTATTCCTTTCACCGCCTTATCCAGGCACTGTGAGCAAATGGCGTGAAGACAGGGGAGAAGCTGTGGCGCTCTGTCCTGTGTGAACTGATTCAGGCATGTACAGCATTGCATAAAGTGAAGCTTCTCTTCACAACTGCTGCTTGCCATGTTTCAACGTTCCTAAAACACAAAATAATAATAATTTACATAATCATATTGAGTTTATTTATTGGGAGCCCCCCCCCCCCCACCCCCCCCTCTCTCTCCCCCTCTCTCTCTCTCTCTCTCTCTCTCTCTCTCTCTCTCTCTCTCTCTCTCTCTCTCTCTCTCTCTCTCTCTGTGACCGGCCTCGGTGGCGTCGTGGTTAGGCTATCGGTCTACAGGCTGGTAGGTACTGGGTTCGGATCCCAGTCGAGGCATGGGATTTTTAATCCAGATACAGACTCCAAACCCTGAGTGAGTGCTCCGCAAGGCTCAATGGTTAGGTGTAAACCACTTGCACCGACCAGTCATCCATAACTTGTTCAACAAAGGCCATGGTTTGTGCTATCCTGCCTGTGGGAAGCGCAAATAAAAGATCCCTTGCTGCCTGTCATAAAAGAGTAGCTTGTGTGGCGACAGCGGGTTTCCTCTAAAAAAACAGTGTCAGAATGACCATGTTTGACGTCCAATAGCCGATGATAAGATAAAAAATCAATGTGCTCTAGTGGCGTCATTAAATAAAACAAACTACTTTTTTACTCTCTCTCTCTCTCTCTCTCTCTCTCTCTCTCTCTCTCTCTCTCTCTCTCTCTCTCTCTCTCTCTCTCTCTCTATCTATCTATCTCTCCGTCGCTCTCTGTTTGTGTGTGTATGTGTGTGTGTGTGTGTGTGTGTGTGTGTGTGTGTGTTATAGAGCCCACACTCCACATTTTAGTCACGTCAATGTTAACTACTTTCGTTCACTAGACTATACCGCCAAGATACGACCACAGTTACCACCAAACAGTGACGGAATGTAATGCCGAGTTATATGGAATCTGAACAATACCATTATTGCATTCAAGCTCGAATAGCTGCAGTCCAAAAGACGTTTTGACAAGCTTTTGACTGTTAACATGAATCATGATCAATGTTAAGTATATCATCTATAGAACGGGGGAAGTGGAGGACGTGATCTAGCTTAGTCAGTTGAGTACTCGCCGGAGATGCTGGGGTCGTAGAATCGAATCAATGTTAAGTATATCATCTATAGGACGGGGGAAGTGGAGCACGTGATCTAGCTTAGTCAGTTGAGTACTCGCCGGAGATGCTGGGGTCGTAGAATCGAATCAATGTTAAGTATAACATCTATAGGACGGGGGAAGTGGAGCACGTGATCTAGCTTAGTCAGTTGGGTACTCGCCGGAGATGCTGGGGTAGTAGAATCGAATCAATGGTAAGTATATCATCTATAGGACGGGGGAAGTGGAGCATGTGATCTAGCTTAGTCAGTTGAGTACTCGCCGGAGATGCTGGGGTCGTAGAATCGAATCAATGTTAAGTATAACATCTATAGGACGGGGGAAGTGGAGCACGTGATCTAGCTTAGTCAGTTGAGTACTCGCCGGAGATGCTGGGGTCATAGAATCGAATCAATGTTAACTTTAACATCTATAGGACGGGGGAAGTGGAGCACGTGATCTAGCTTAGTCAGTTGAGTACTCGCCGGAGATGCTGGGGTCGTAGAATCGAATCAATGTTAAGTATATCATCTATAGGACGGGGGAAGTGGAGCACGTGATCTAGCTTAGTCAGTTGAGTACTCGCCGGAGATGCTGGGGTCGTAGAATCGAATCAATGTTAAGTATAACATCTATAGGACGGGGGAAGTGGAGCACGTGATCTAGCTTAGTCAGTTGAGTACTCGCCGGAGATGCTGGGGTCGTAGAATCAAATCAATGTTAAGTATAACATCTATAGGACGGGGGAAGTGAAGCACGTGATCTAGCTTAGTCAGTTGAGTACTCGCCGGAGATGCTGGGGTCGTAAAATCGAATCAATGTTAAGTGTATCATCTATAGGACGGGGGAAGTGGAGGACGTGATCTAGCTTAGTCAGTTGAGTACTCGGCGGAGATGCTGGGGTCGTAGAATTGAATCAATGTTAAGTGTATCATCTATAGGACGGGGGAAGTGGAGCACGTGATCTAGCTTAGTCAGTTGAGTACTCGCCGGAGATGCTGGGATCGTAGAATCGAATCAATGGTAAGTATATCATCTATAGGACGGGGGAAGTGGAGCACGTGATCTAGCTTAGTCAGTTGAGTACTCGCCGGAGATGCTGGGGTCGTAGAATCGAATCAATGTTAAGTATAACATCTATAGGACGGGGGAAGTGGAGCACGTGATCTAGCTTAGTCAGTTGAGTACTCGCCGGAGATGCTGGGGTCGTAGAATCGAATCAATGTTAAGTATAACATCTATAGGACGGGGGAAGTGGAGGACGTGATCTAGCTTAGTCATTTGAGTACTCGCCGAGATGCTAGGGTCGTAGAATCGAATTCCTTTCGTGGACCCATTCTCTGGTTGGGATTTTGACATCCCAACCAGTGTCTCACGATTGGTATATCAAAGTTAAAAAAAAAAGTGTTTAACGACACCACTAGAGCACATTGATTTATTAATCATCGGCTATTGGATATCAAACATTTGGTAATTCTGACATATAGTCTTCAGAGAGGAAACCCGCTACATTTTCGCAATTAGTAGCAAATAATGTTTATATGTACAATCCCACAGACAGAAAATCAATGTGCTGTAGTGATGTCCTTAAACTAAACAAACATTAACCTTTCTGCTTTTGTTTTTACTCGGGGTCCTCTACTCAAGAGCGAGACCATTACTTTTATGAAAGGGGCGGGACATGTTGATATTAAATATCAGCAATGGAAAGTTAATAGGTTGGTCTTGACATGTCCCTGCTTTTGACATGGCAAATCTTATTTTAAGTTGGCGAAATAATTTTATCAAAAATAACTGGCTTTCTGTCTTTGAAGTTTAATTGATAGTTTGGCGAAACCTTGTGTTAACCCAGAGCTGGCCCTGTACATTATTATGGACTAACTAACACTAGTAATAGACATGTTTATGGAAATATTTATTGGAGTACATTTTCTCTTAGTATATTAGCGAATACTAGCATAGTATAGTTACTTAACAATGTATAACCTATATTTCATAGTTCCATTACTATGTATTAACAGACATCTACATCATGGAGGAACAAAATAGAACAAAACCTTGGTCTTCTATAAACCAAACTCAACTTAACACATCTAAATGAACAATTATCTTTAAAAAACAAAAAACAAAAAAACAAACAATTATATATATACATGTATATACATATATATTTCTCACACACTATTACTGTAATCTTCGTGTATAAGTAAGTGTATGATTCCCGGGACAACTAAATCAATATTTCTTATTTTAAGTATGTTCCAAAACAGCATGCTATCATTTATGTCATGGAATATAGATGGACTTAAAAAAAACCTAGATATACCTGAAATTAGAGAATTATTTACAAAACATGATTTTATTGCAGTTCAAGAAACCCATATACGAGATAAGGAATATGCAGAAAACAATATTGAAGGTTACTCGAACACAACAAAGCTTGCCATAAAGGACTCAAGAACTCAAAGTGGCAGGGGATCGGGTGGCATAGCCATCTACTACAAAACAAAATACCATAAACAGGTACACACAGTCCAAACAAGCAGCGCATACAGCCTTTGGCTCAGACTTTCATAAAAACATACTTTGGCTCAGACTTTCACGTGATCTGTATATATGTTGTCTATATATACCACCAGCAGACTCCCCATATTTTCAGGACCAATTCCAAACACTCGAAAATGAACTGTCAACATTCAGACAAAAAGGGCTCGGTCTTGATAATGGGTGATTTTAACGCTAGGACTGGGGATACTCGCCTACCTATAGTAGACTACATAGAACATGATCCCACAAATCACATACCTTTTCCATCTGATTACATTTCCGATAGCATATACCGACAACGACACTCGCAGGACATAACTTACAATAATCACGGCAAAAAGTTAATTGAACTATGTAAAACAAGTGGTGTCAGAATACTCAACGGACGAACACCTGGGGATTATCTAGGAAAACTCACATGCTTCAACTACCAGGGAAACAGCGCAGTTGACTATGTTCTAACCGATGACAGAACTATGAAACATGTAGTCGGTCTTTACATCTCTTACTTAGCAGAAGAATCTATCCACTGCTCCCTATCTGTCAGACTGAAATGTAACATAACCCATACCAGTAGTGACACTATTCCACTTCATCCAATACATACAAAATATCAACTGTCTGAAAAAAACAAGATGGCATATATAAACAGTCTCCTAGGAGATGAAGCACAATACAAAATACAAACGTTTATGAATGACCCCATCAATAACTCCTACACAAATATAGAAACAGCAGTAAACAAGTTCAACAACATAATCATTGGAGCAGCATCTAGATCATGTCCCAAAACTCGCATCTGCAATAACAAAACAAAAAAGCGAAAAATTAAACAAATGCCAATAGACATCCAAAACCTCGAGAGTAAATTTACCGAAATTGTTAAATCACTATCTAAGGAACCTAATAACACTAGAATTAGGGGAAAATACATCCAATATAAAAAAACAACTAAAAAAAGCAAAGAAAGCACACAAACAATCTGGAAAAAACATGTTGTATGACAAACTCCAAAACCTACACAACAGTAACCCACAGGCCTATTGGAAAATAATAAATAACCTAACAGAAAGAACCAGCAAAAGTATCAACCTGCCAGAAAATATGGCAAAGAAAATACACGAACATTTTAGAGATATAAAAGCTGAACCTACCCAACACACAACTGTGAATATAGAATCTGATGCTAGATTGCTCGATGAACTTTTGATAACGGAATCCACCCAAACTAATAACAATGTACTAGACCAAAGTATCACGATCAAAGAGATTAAAACAGCCCTACAATCACTGAAAAACAACAAGGCTTAGACCAAGTTACAAACGAAATGTTAAAATATGGAAATGAAATCATCATATCACCCATAGCAAAATCATTCAACACAGTATTCCAGTATGGGATACTACCGTCCTCTTGGACAGTTGGTTATATCACACCAATATACAAAAAGGGATCTAAACAAGACCCAAACAACTCTAGGGGAATTACCATTACAAGCTGTCTAGGGAAAATATTCTCCTCCATATTAAATAAACGATTAACACGTCACATTGAATCAGAAAACCTAACAGCAGACAACCAAGCTGGCTTTAGAGAGAATAGAAGAACTACAGATAACATTTTTATCATAAAAACGCTGATTAACAAATACATTGAACAGAAAAAAGCAAGCTTTATCTCTGTTTCATTGATTTCCACAAAGCATTCGACACTGTTTGGAGAACCGGCTTACTCCTTAAATTACTTAGACTGGGTATTGGCGGGAAATTCTTTCAGATCTTAAAAGCTATGTACAGCAAAACCAAACTAGCCGTCAAAATTAACAATCAAATAACTGACATGTTCTCATCTACAGTAGGAGTGAAACAGGGAGATAATTTAAGTCCCACTATGTTTAACATATATTTAGCCGATATGACATTCTCCAGCGACTGCCACTCGCCCCACCTACTAAATGAAAGAGTGTCGCATTTATTATGGGCAGATGACCTAGTACTTTTATCAGAAACTCAACAAGGTCTACAAAAAGCGTTAGACGAACTCCACACATATAGCCAACAATGACAAACTCCATGGTTATACAGAAAGGAAAACCAAAACATGTAGCATTTCAGTACGGCATGGAGCAAATCGAACAGACACACACATATATCTTTTTGGGCTATACCATTAACACCAATGGAAACTTAAGTACAACCAAAACAGATTTTGCAACTAAAGGACTTAAAACCCTATTCAGACTCCAAAAATCCTTTTCTGGATCACCTCCACCTCCCCAGATATATAACAAACTATTCGACACCCTAATCAAACCGATCCTTCTCTATAACTGTGAAATCTGGGGCATTGAACTAAATAATAAGATGAAAATACATGACCCTAATAAACTACTAGACATTTTAGAATCGGAACCATTCGAAAAAGTACATATACTCTTCAAAAAAAGAAACGTAAAAGGGTACAAATGGGTTATAACTCCGATTTTATGTTTCCTACCGGTTCATGCTTTGTGAATATAAGGTCATTGCATGTCCCAAACACATTCCCACGGTTACATTCGATAAAACGCAGCTACTGTACAATAAAGTTCCAAAATGTGAATATTCGCAAAAACGCAGCCACGTGCAAACCATGTCACCACTGCACGTGCGTTGTCTGCACGTGCAACATGAACACCGACAGTATAAAAGTGCAGGGTGTTCGCTTGCCTGGCCTCTGTATCTGGCCGACAGTTGACAATCCAGGACATGCCACGTCTCAGTGAACCGCAGAGAAACAATGCCATCGGCCGACTAGACGCAGGCGAATCCAGAACGGCCGTTGCCAGGGCATTCCATGTGTCCCCAAGCACCATCTCCAGACTGTGGGACCGTTACCAGCAACATGGATCAACACGTGACCTCCATAGATCCGGTCGACCACGGGTCACTACCCCCGGGCAGGACCGCTACATCCGGGTACGCCACCTTCGGGAACGATTGACTACTGCCACCTCCACAGCCGCAGCAATACCAGGTTTGCGCAGGATATCCGACCAGACCGTACGGAACCGCCTACGTGAGGTAGGAATTCGTGCCAGACGTCCAGTTCGAGGTGTCATCTTAACACCACAACACCGTCGACTCCGACTGCAGTGGTGCCAGATTCATCGACAATGGCCTCAACTGCGATGGAGACAGGTGTGGTTCAGTGACGAGTCCCGATTTCTGCTCCGACGTCATGATGGAAGATGTCGCGTGTATAGGCGTCGTGGTGAACGTTATGCGGCAAACTGCGTGCAGGAAGTGGACAGATTCGGCGGGGGTAGTGTCATGGTGTGGGCAGCCATCTCACACACTGGCAGAACTGACCTGGTCCACGTGCAGGGCAACCTGAATGCACAGGGCTACATTGACCAGATCCTCCGGCCACACATCGTTCCAGTTATGGCCAACGCCAACGCAGTGTTCCAACATGACAATGCCAGGCCTCACACAGCACGTCTCACAACGGCTTTCCTACAGAACAACAACATTAATGTCCTTCCTTGGCCATCGATATCACCGGATTTGAACCCAATTGAGAATCTATGGGACGAGTTGGACCGACGCCTCCGACAGCGACAACCACAGCCCCAGACCCTGCCCGAGCTGGCAGCAGCCTTGCAGGCCGAGTGGGCCACCATCCCCCGGGACGTCATCCGTACTCTGGTTGCTTCAATGGGCAGGCGGTGCCAGGCAGTTGTCAACACACGCGGAGGCCACACCCGGTATTGACTCCAGATGACCTTGACCTTGGTGGTGTGTCCTATCACTTACTCACAATGGACTAGAGTGAATTGTGAACAATCCTGCAACATTTGGTAATTATCGGACTCACCATTCAATAATTAAATCAATTCTCCAAATGTTACGACAATGTGGTTTTGCGTTTCTTCTTTTGAAGAGTATATAAAATTTTGCAAATTCAACTTACAGGTAGGAAGAAACACAACCAATATTGCATGTAAAAGTGAACAAGGCAGCTACCCACTAATAAATGAAATAAATAAGAAAATTATAAGCTACTGGGCACATCTACAAAATCTACCTCAAGAACGCACACTTCTACTTGATGCAGCTCAATACAGCAAGCTACTCGATAACAATAAAAAAAACAGCTTTCACAACTACACAGCAAACATGCTTAAGAAAAACTGCATCGACATAACAGCTATTGACACTACACCAAAAAACAAGAAAACTCTCAACAAACTAGTAACTGAAAAACTACAACACAACTACAGGCAATACTTTAAACAAAAATTAAAAGACTCCGAAAAACTTTTATAGTATAAACACATAGTACGACCATATCAACTTGCCCTATACCTCGAAACATTAAATAATTGTAACCTAAGAAGACATGTAACTAAACTTAGAATATGTGCACACCGCCTCGAAATCGAAAGAGGCAGGTATCACAATATTCTCAGAAAAGACCGACTCTGCAAGCTTTGCAAAGAGGCAGTGGAAGATGAGGCACATTTTCTCGTGGACTGCAAACAGCTAGAAACGAACAGAAGAAAATATTTTATTACACTCGCACAAGAATTCCCAATATTCCAAACACTAAATAAATACGAAAAATGTTATTATATCATCAACTGCCCTAAAACACAACTCATTACAGTCGCACAACTTTGCTCAGATTTGGACACGGCACGAACTAGCCTTCTAACTAGACCCCCTGCCACTTAATAATATTTATTTATTTTAATTAACCAAATATCGAAGAACAGACAAAAGACAATAGAACCTGTTACACTACATGTACTTTATTAAACAAGAGTTGTAGTTTAGTTTTTTTGATGTTAGCGTTTAATTTTATGTATTTTATTTTTGCTGGTCAACCGGACTATGTTTTTATTATACATATATGAACATGGAAATAAAGTTATTGTATTGTATTGTATTCAGTGGTAGTGATGTCTTTAATTACGTATAATCAAAATAAACAGTTAACAAATAGAAATAATAAAAACACGATACCTTACTCATACTGTTTTTCGCAGGGCCTGCATGTCTTCACGTAATTGGGTGCATGCATCGGATAAATAGAAATAAAGCCCGACATACAATGTGAGACTTTTAGAAACGCAAAAAAAAAAAACCCAACGGAATAGTTTAACGACACCTCAGCACGGTTAGTTTTGAATTACAGCCATGTTTTTATTTCTACATTTGCTACCGTTACATATACCACACCTACAGAAAATAATATTTACGCATTACCGGCCTCGGTGGCGTCGTGGTTAGGCCGTCGGTCTACAGGCTGGTAGGTACTGGGTTCGGATCCCAGTCGAGGAATGGGATTTTTAATCCAGATACCGACTCCAAACCCTGAGTGAGTGTTCCTGCCTGTGGGAAGCGCAAATAAAAGATCCCTTGCTGCCTGTCGTAAAAGAGTAGCATATGTGGCGACAGCGGGTTTCCTCTTAAAAACAGTGTCAGAATTACCATATGTTTGATGATAAGATAAAAAAAATCAATGTGCTCTAGTGGCGTCGTTAAATAAAACAAACTTTACTTTTTTTATTTACGCACTTTAACTAAGGGTACAGCACAGTGCATACCACGGCCTTTGATATACCAGTCATGGAGCATAGGCTGCGAAGACTGGGGAGTAGGGGCGGGGGTACCAGAGTCTATCAATGGCGATCGATTGTATGACTCATCGCACATCAGCGAGCTCTGTACTACAGATGGGTTTCAAAGGCCGTGGTATGTTCTGTCCTTTTTTACGCTTTTTGATAGGAGTAGCTTGTGCTGCGCCTTCTCGACAAAACATCGAAATAGCCGTGTGTTAGACACCAGATAGCCGTAGATTAAAATGTGCGGCGATGACATTAATACGTATTCATTTCACTGTCACTTATCCATAGGCATCGACAAGGGAACACGTTTCAACGTGTTAGTTGCATTGTGTATTCTCGGCTTTATATTAAAACGATTGCCCCGCTTGTCTTGTTTTAATCTGATAACGATTCGGCCAAAGGTTAGACGTAACAATGGATAACAGAGTTAAAGTTTGTTTTGTTTATTAACAGCACTAGAGCACATTGAGTAATTAATGGCCTATGATATGCCAGTTGCGGTACGACAAATAGCCCAATGGGCCCACCGACTGGGATCGATCCTAAACCGACCGCGCATGATTCAAGCGATCGATTTACAACTGGGCTACGTACATATATCAATGTGCTCTAGTTATGTAGTTAAACAAAACAAACTTTAACTTTTTGTTGAAATTGGTGTGATGGTCGCAGCGGGGGTATAGCACATCAGTTTCTTAATTTTTTGTGGTTGTTTGCCTCGTATGCCATGGAACGCAAGACGGGCAAACCAAAGGCTGTGGTATGTACTGTCTTCGTGTAAAATATTCCGTGCTTCGGTAGAAGTAGCTTATGTGACAGCGGCCGGTTTCATTTCTCTCTCTCTCTCTCCCTCTCCCTTTCTCTCTCTCCCTCCCTCTTTTTTCCCCTCCCCCTCTTTCTATCTATCTATCTATATCTCTCTCTCTCTCTCTCCGTCTCCCTTTCTTTCTCTCTGTCTCCCTCTCTTCTTCTCAGTCTCCCTCCCTCCCTCTCTCTCCCTCCCTTTTTGTCTCTATCTATCCTTCTCTCTCTCTCTCTATCCCTTTCTCTCTGTCTATCTCTGTCTGTCTCTGCCCCCCCCCCCCGCCTCCCTCTCCCTTTATCTCTCTCTCCGTCTCTCACTCCCCTCTCCTTTCCTCTCTCTCTTTCCCCTCTTTCTCTCCCTCCCTCTCTTTCTCTCTCTCTCTCTCTATTCTCTCCCTCTATCTCTCCCCGTCTCCCGCTCCCTTTCTCTCTCTCTCCCTGTTTCCCTCCCTCTTTTTGTCTCTCCCTTGTCAGTTTCTTGTCATTATCATTTTAAAAACGTTTTCTTGTTATTATCATTTTAAAACCTTTCCATGTCCTTGGCATACATCGACTACCTGGTCTCAGCTGTAATGGTCATTGGTTAGTGAGACAAAAGGTTCACTCGGTGTGACGGCCTTACACTCCCCTCTGACCAGTCCGTTTTCTTCTTTTATAATATATTCTTTTATACTTAGCGCCAGGTGAGATATGTTATATATGCCGCCCCGTTGTTAGATCGAATACTTCTGTCATTCACACTTCCAATTTGAATCACGATGAAGACGGATGTATGTCCAGTTTCTCTCGAGTTACCCCCCCCCCCCCACCTGGGGGGACTGATGAATTCATACGGAGCTTTGCTAGAGTACCGGATTACGTACACCGGGTCACGGTACCACCGAAGAAAGGAAGGTGGAGGGAGAGGAGACGTGCGCCAGGGAAGGCTCAGGGGGAGACAAAACCGGCGGCTAAACCGCCGGCAGCGGCTCCTTCTGCTTCGCCACCCACCCCCCCCCCCCCCCCCCCAAGAAGACTGGATCTGAAGAGGCACCAGCCCCGGACGACCGGACTTCTAGGATGGACCAAGATGGACCAACTCCACAGGCCACTACTTCAGCGCTTCCGGATGTGCCGCCGATTATACAGGCGGCACCCGTTGAGGCGCAGGCCCGAAAAACGGCTGTAGTGAAACGGAAGGCGACCACTCCCCGGCCAACCGGACAAGCTAAGGCAACCGTTACAACCGCCGAAACCCGACGACCCACAAACCAAACAGTGGACACTACAGGCCGGCAAACTTCAACAGCGGTATGCTAACCTCGTGAGGATGAACTTGGAGGACGTCACCAAACTTTATATCAATCCCAGACCAACAACCTGGGTCAAGTTCCCAAGGAGCCCAGAGGGAGAGTTTGCCATCACCAGAACCCTACTGCGTGACAAGGAGGAGGCGTGTATTCTCACCATACACCAAGCCGGAGTTTACCATCAGGGAATGCTGTTGAAAGAAATGGACAACCCGACGATACATCGTATCGTGAAGACGATATCGAGGGCCAACTACCGTCCATTGGTCAGGCAACTAGCAGTTAGCCCCTACCGGCACTTCTTCACGGATATTGACTCCTCCAACTGCATCGGATCACCCTAGACGCCAACCTTTACTAGGACAGGTATTATCCTCCTTTTTGGGCTAGTTGGACTTTAAAACTTTTGCGATCGACCTCAAAATTCTATGGTTATTTTTATTTTTTTTATAAACAGTCCGACGTATTTTACTTTGGTGCCCGATCAGTTGCTCAAAATCACCTTAAAATCCTTTCGGCCGAGCAGTCTTACTACTTTTGGGTCTACTTTTAGAGTCCAAACATGTTTTGGTATGCAGTTATTCTATGCAGACTTAGACTTTTGACAAGCTTCCCAAGGAATCGAAATTCAGCCAATCACAGCTTGACCTCACTTGGTGTCTGCTATTTGGTCCGCGCTCTCGCTGGACTCCACTAAATGGCTTGTTTCCAAATTCCGCCCACCTCAAACTCAATCATCCCCCCCCCCCCCCCCCCCTCCTGCCCCGGAATTGGTCACTGGCGAAGTCAGAGGCTAAATCCGGGGTGGGCGTGCCTGAACCTCTGTGGAGAGGGGCATGTAAATAGAATTCCCTTCCCTTCCTTCTGTCATTCTGCAATTATATTTTGAATACTCCGCTGCGGAACAAAACGTATTGACCTGGTTGAGAGACCTTGAACTCAGTTACAATAACGGTTTTAACACACATATGGATTTCAGAGAGGGAGACCCGGCTGCAACTAGTCATTGGAAGTAGGCCTAAGCATTATTATATTGACGCATATATATATTCAAGAGGAGAGAAATACACACTTGTTTTATCAGGTACGTTTTTCAACCCAGGACCAAAATTTAATTAGCTAAATGGCTAGGTGACAATGATACTAGTTTATCCACAGAGAGCGGACCTAACACGCTGTTGTACGTAGGTTTGTTGTGATGCACTGCACGATCTATTCATAGCAATACCACATCTGTCCCGAGTCAGGCCCCTGGCTATCCAGAGACAAGACTCGGGACAGACATGCTCGAAACTTCCGTGATATATGAGCATGACAAAATTATCCGCTCCGCTCCGCAATACCACGGCGACACGGGGTTTCGGTTGCATTGAACTAGCTAGGCTTACAAAAGTGTGCTTATAATAAATATGCAGCTAAATTTATCGCACTGAACACAGGCAAAAGTGGAAGTAGTTAGTAGGTAGTATGTAGGTAGTAGTAGTATAGTAGTAGTAGCAGCAGCAGAAGCAGCAGTAGTAGTAGTAGTAGTAGTAGTAGTAGTAGGTAGTAGCAATATAATGTAGTACCAATAAGTCTTACGATATCTGGAGAGGACAGAACAGTTGGACCATGCCCAGGAGAGGTGAAAGGAACGCACCCCAAGTCTGTGTGCACTCTGGGAAATTTGTCGTGACATAGGCATTTCTGTGCTTCGAACGACATCTACCGGTGACTTCAGAATACTAACTTTCAAAATTATTTCAAGTAATTGAGTCACGGGGATTCCCATGGTATTTATCGATATAAAACTTTCTTTTTTACTCCATTTTATAAAAACGTGGTCTAAGTGTGTTGCAGGTTTGTAGATTAACCAGAATTATAATTAATTTTCGCGGGCTGACACTAGGGTGTGCGACTACAGACAAGTAAACTTTATGTAAATATCTATTTAATGATCGTCTACCTAATTTAGCATTTACTTGTGTTGGCTCTCATTGATGTACAAGATGGTGTTTACTCATGAAATTAAAAAGAAAGATGTCAGTAAACAGGTGATTTGTGCACTTTATGGGAACAGACTATAACAATGGTCAACATGTGTCAATTTCATTGCTGTTACAATATGTGAGTTTCTGATGACAGTTGGGGACCAGACAACTCGGACCAGGGGACAACTCGGCCCAGACATCTCGGCCCCATTATTAGACTGATAGACTGCTGTGAGACATTATATGCGTGTTAAGTATGATAGTTGGCCATGTCGTAGTAATAATAATGCATTATACTGATAGATACTGCTAACTATATGGTCACCATTAAGAATGACAATCGTGTATGTCGTAGGCGCATATCGTAGTGTCGGATGGGTTTCTAGAAGTATTGTACTATAGAAATAACGCAAAAGACACCATTTGCCAAATTCCCACATTTATTACATTAAATACATACGCACATACCAACAGAACACATATACATAAATAGTTATAATAAATAAATAAAACACCAATCACCAAAAGAACATAGAAATAAAACGTCCAACAAAAGATAAAAGTCAGTGTGCAACAGGGGCGTACAGCTTTCCACAGGCAGACAGGAATCTCGAAGTGGACACTTCACCATCTGTGTAGCGTCCCCACAGTTCGAATATTTTCCCCTGCAGATTCCTGAAAGCCTTCCTCTGTCGCCATCGCATCTTCCTCTCAGACGAACCGGCATGTCAGAGGAACCAGCCTGGCTTCAGTGTGGAGCATGGGAACCAACTTGTAGAAGGGAGGGGCTGTTCCAAGGGCACAGTGGTTCAGTCGGTGATGCCAGCCCTCCACATCGTTGTTGGTCCTCACACTCTGGTTGAAGACTGACCAGGCGTTCACAGACCACACGCTGCTCCTCATCCAGGTGCGGTCCACATAGTCCTTGAACTTGTGTTCCTCTTCTAAGACCGTCGAAGGCTAAATGGATCAACAATTTATCAATTTAACAAAAAACAAAAAACACATTCTTTTATTTCTGTGAGAATACTTTAATTTAAAAAACAACACTTGTTCAACAATATTGTTCAACTCCGGGCCGAGTTGTCTCGCGGTGGGCCGAGTTGTCTCAGAACTCTGGGCCGAGCTGTCTCGACGTGTGCCGAGTTGTCTCAGAACTCTGGGCCGAGCTGTCTTGACGTGGGCCGAGTTGTCTGGGCCGAGTTGTCCCCCGGGCCGAGTTGTCTGGCATTCATGACAGTTTACCCCTATTTCTCTCCAAAACAAATGTGTGTAGACATTTATAAGTAACTTTTGAGCAAAACTGTCAAAAACCATTTTGAGTTTGTGATCTATTATACCGGTATTAAAGGTGCTATCTCAAAGTTGCATAATGACAGCTATTGCAAATCATGTTTTTATTAATTTTTGCTTTAACATTTAAAAACTACACCTTCAATTATATGCCCATAAATGATTATAGGAAATAATTTTATTTACTAGTTAAAAATAGATTTTATTGGAGAATCTTTATCACAAACAGATGCTCACATATAACTATGATATAGCACCTTTAAGTGGTTGCAAGATTGTGTAAATTTCTAATGTACGGTACTTATATTGAATTTATATTCACTAAATATGCTGGTCATAATTGACATCTTTATTTTAATTTCAAGAGTAAACACCACCTTGTACATCAATGAGAGCTCAAACAAGTAAATGCTAAATTAGGTAGAGTATCATTAAATAGGTATTTACAAAATATTTACGTATATGAAAGAAATAATTGACTAAAATCATTTTTATTCTATTTTCGACACTACTATAGTAGTTGCAGTTGTAGTAGTGGTGGGGGGGGGGGGGGGGGGGAGATGTAGCCCAGTGGTAGAGCGCTCGCCTGAATCGCAGTCGGTTTAGGACCGATCCTCGCCGGTGGATCCACTGAGCTATATCTCGTTCCACCCAGTGCACCACAATTAATATATCAACGGCCGTGGTATATGCTATCCTATCTGTGGAATGGTGTATATAAAAGATAGTTGCTAATAATGGAAAAATGTAAGGGTATCCTGTGTCAGAATTACCAAATGTTTGACATCCAATAGCCGATGATTAATAAATTAATGTGCTCTAGTAGTAGTGGTAGTAGTAGTGGTGGTGGTAGTAGTAGTACTATAGTAGTAGTAGCAGTAGTAGTAGTAGTAGTGTAGGCGGTAATAGTACTAGTAATAGTAGTAGTAGTGGTGGTGGCAGTGGTGATAGTAGTAGTGGTGGTGGTGCTGGTAGTGGTGGTGGTGGAAGTGGTAGTAGTGGTGGTGGTAGTTGTGGTAGTGGTAATGGTGGTGGTAGTGGTGGTGGTGGTGTATTAGATACATCAACAGAACGGTGTTGCTATTATTAGTAGAACATAATGTATTATTATTTTCAGAACTCTATCACAATGGTCACTGTATATCTTGCTATTGTGGGAGTCTTGGTTTGTGGTATTGGGTATTTCCTGTACACCCCCTTTCCTGATTACATGGACCGACCCTGGGAGCTGCAGATTAGCACAGATTAAGATCGGTGCCATCATCGTAAGTATTATTATACATTCATATGTCTTCTGGGCTGTTTTGTACAGCATTAAGAGATGACTTAAGATATATTACTGTTAGAGAGGCAGAATCTAGCTCATTTGGTAGAGCGATTGCTTAAATTAAAGTTTGTTTTTGTTTAACGACACCACTAGAGGACACTGATTTATTAATCATCGGCTATTGGATGTCACACAGAGGGTAATTTTGACATATAGTCTTAGACAGGAAACCCGCTACATTTTTTCATTAGTAGCAAGGAATATTTTATATGCACCATCCCACAGACAGGATAGCACATACCACGGCCTTTGATATACCAGGCGTGGTGCACTGGCAGGAGCGAGAAATAACCCAATGGGCCCACCGACTGGGATCGATCCCACACCGACCGCGCATCGAGCACGCGCTGTACCATTGAGCTACGTTCCGCCCTTCAGTGGTAAAGTGCCCGTCTAATGAAAGCATGTAGCGGGTTACCTCTCTATGAGAGAGAGAGAGAGAGAGAGAGAGAGGAGAGAGAGACCCCTGAGAGAGAGGAGAGAGAGGAGAGAGAGAGAGAGAGAGAGAGAGAGAGAGAGAGAGAGAGAGAGAGAGAGAGAGAGCGCATATAAAAGATCCCTTGCTGCTAATTGAAAAGAGTAGCCCGTGAAGTGGCGACAGCGGGTTTCCTCTCTATGAGAAAGAGAGAGAGAGAGAGAGAGAGAGAGAGAGAGAGAAGAGAGAGAGAGAGAGAGAGAGAGAGAGAGAGCATATAAAAGATCCCTTGCTGCTAATCGAAAAGAGTAGCCCATGAAGTGGCGACAGCGGGTTTCCTCTCTCAATATCTGTGTGGTCCTTAACCATATGTCTGATGCCAAAAAAACATAATTAAAATGCGTCGTTAAATAAAACATTTCTTTCCACTGAGCTACGTCCCGCACCCCCCCCCCCCCCCCCCCCCCCCCCCAGTGATCGCTTAAGATGCTCGGGTTTTGTGACCGAACCCCACCCCAGGCGCATTGGGTTTTATCTCGTCGGATATAACGTTTCTTTCTTTTACTTTTTTTTTCTTTTTCTTTTTTTACTCCGTGTTTTGTTAATCTTTTTCTTTTTTATTATTATTATTTTACCTTCACTTTGACACCCATATATGTGTCGTTAAACAGTCATACATGCAATGAATTTGATTTGTTTGGGGTTTTTTGTTGTTGTGTTTTTTGTTTGTTTTTTACTTTTAGGCGGTGTCACGGGGATTCTATAATTCCCGTAACTGAATAAACACGATTATCCAAATCTCTCTCCTAACTGTATATCTATTAGATCTCTCTGTAACAGGCGGTTAAACCCTAGTATGGCTCGTCTCTAGGTATGATCAGAGATACGATCTTATATAAGTATATATTATTATAGCACGTTAGTTCTCTAGAAAACACAACAAAAACACAATACACTTTGGAATCTGTATTAATCTACGCTGACAAATGTACAGCCGTAGTAGTAAATTAATAACAGCAATAATAACAACCCAGAACTGATCACTTAATTAGTTAATCTCTAGGTGTCTAGTTACACAATATGCGAATCACTTCACCGTTACACCACACCCACACGTGTGATAATTGAGAAACGCTTGTAGGAGAAGTTAATTAATAAAGGAATTACCACTCTATTCCTAACTGGTTAATTTTTAATTAACCCTTACTACTCGTTCAGTAACGTGTGATAATTTAGAAACGCTTCCAGGGGAACTTAATTAATAAAGGAATTACAGCTCTATTCCTAACGGGTTAATTTTTAATTACCCCTAACTACTCATTCAGTAACCTTGTAACACAGAATTAATACTGGTACCGATCACAATAAAGACAATAACCTACAGTGTACCTAGGTCGTCTAGGATGACTGGCTAAGCTTTATATTACCAAATACTCGTATAATGTTAGAACAAGAAGTCTACGATTTACTTCGTCAGATGACCGAAGACACTGTCTAAAGAATATTGGTATAATACAGTATTAAAATATTTAAAGTCACATCAATCACATCAAGGTTATACACAGAGCAGAAAATATATAATTACCAAAGTCCCGTCTGAACTAATATATTTCGTTCAGTGGACGACGTCCGTGATCCCCTGGAGCCTTCCTAATTCGTTCTTTTTCGATATCTCTAAAACACTAGCTATTTATTATAAATCAGGATTTTGCCTGGGGGTACAAGGCGGTACCTCACGTATCATCTCATATTCCAACTCTACTAGAGTCGGTATATTTCTCTCTGATCGTCAGACTTGCTGACGCCATCGTCGCCAAATCACGGTTGTAAAAACCGCACTCGCAGAGGTATTACGTAACTACTCGCCACATGGCCTCCGCACCTGGCTAAGGGTGTGTATTAGGCGTACCGATCGAGGACCGTAGCGCAGAAGTATTACGTAACAAGTTGCCCATCTGGGCTTAAGTGCAATGAAACTGCACACGGCCCTCTAACACAAGTAAAATCGCCACAGGCGAAAACAAATTAAGAGCATGTACCGTCACACACCCCCACCTCAAAAAGGATATTTCCTCTACTCTAGGAATAGGGAAATATACTACATTAAAACAAAAAGGTGCGTTAACCGACGCATACGGGCATTTATAACACATGTAATAATAAGGTGACTACCAGTAATCACACTGAGTCTCTGAGTCCCTGGTATACAAATAAAATATATATAAACAAAACAGAAATCAAGAATGTCAACACATATCTTAACGTTCAACTTCGGGACAGGGCATCAGCGATTACATTGGATGTGCCCTTGATATGTCCAATGGTAATTGGGTATTCTTGCAGAAGAAGACTCCATCTCAAAACTCTCTGGTTGGAGGCTTTCATTAGGATGGTCCAGTCCGTCTTCGTCTTCTTGGAACAGCACATCTCCAGCACCCACGTCACTGGCACCCACAGCTAGCTTGAACGGCATTCGGTAGTCTGGTGCTGCCATCACGGGAGACGAGTAGCGCCTCTGCTTGAGACGGTTGAATGACTTCTCGCATTCACCTGACCAATGGAACTTCGTTTCCTTCTTTCTCAGCGTCGCACGTTTTCCAGATTTTCTCCGATAGGCATGCTGTCGACGCGGTGTAGCGTTGGGTTCCAAGCGCACATCTTGGCTTAAGGCATTGGTAACCGTTGGAAGGTCCCGACAAATGGAAACATTGTCTTGTATCAATGTAGTCAGCTTTGCTCGCTGGGGGTTCAAGTCTGCTAGAATCTGGCTGTTGGCCAACTTGATCTCCGCAGTCTTGACGTCATCACAGGAAATTGAGTGTCTCTCAATTTGGACCGGTCTCTCTGGAACTATCGGCAGTCTGTCAAAATAACCTTTTAGCAAATTGATGTGACAATACCTACTTTTCCTAACCCTGTCAGGAGTGTTTATCACATACCCTGTCTCATTAACTCGTTTGAGCACAACATAGGGACCGAAATACCTGTTCTGTAATGAACCCCGTTTAATGGGAAGGTACAGCAGCACTTTATCCCCTGGTTTAAATTCCCGACTCTTAGCCTTCCTATCAAACTCTGATTTTATTTTGCTCTGAGCATGGCTCAATTGCTTCCTAGCTAGTTCGGTCACCGGCAACCTCCCATCTCTAACTCTCTTATTTATTAATACTCCCTTGTCCACAGTTAACAAGGTAGTGCGAGCTGCCAACAAATTTGGATCAGCCCCCTGCTCTAGAATTAACTCTTGTCTATTACAAGGTAAATCCCCTCTATCAAAGACAACTGGTTCAATTCCCCTCTGCGGGAGAACAACAGGTTCCACCACATTTAATTTGTCAGTTGACTTATCTACCATTTTACTGATAACCTCATCCACTCCAATTTCATGGCTCACACACGTATCAGACAAATCACAAATATCCTCTAGGCCCCGTGCTAACCTACTGGCCATAGCCCTAGTCTTTACACACGCAGGATAACTAATCTCATCAACCTCACACTCTTCTATTGGTAAAGTGCTGTCTTTAATTAACAGTTGGTCACATTTCGGCTGACAACACTGACTAGTCAAATCATTTCCCAACAAAACTCCTATGTTTTCAACAGGCAAGTCCTTCACAACACCCATAACGACTGGTCCCGTCACAAACTTCGAACACAAGAAAACCTTATGTAACCGGACAACCATATTTTCTCCAGTAACCGAGGTTAAAACCAAACTACGTCCTATGTCTGAATTTTCAATACCAGCTAAACACTCTTGCGTGATCAAACTCCGACTACACCCGGTATCTATATAGATTGATATAGCCTTAGGACTCAATTCTTGTTTCACATCACAAACCATACCAGTGGACACATACGGGTTTACTTTCTCTGCCATGGGACTAACCATTAACTCTCTCGCTAACGGAGCTGACCTCACTAAACCGACCACTTGCGCATTATCGCGTTTCCTTTTAAAACAGTCCCCGATAAGATGGTTATCCTTTTTACAGTAACTGCAATGTGGACGAAAAGTTCGTGCATTGGCTGATAATGCAGGTCTATCCTTACTTTGCCCACCAGGTGCATTCCTTGCCTGACTAGCTGACCAACTAGATGACTCTCCCCGATAGTTACTTTCCCGGGAAAAACCTGGCTGAAATTTCTCTCTTATCACCCTGTTGTAAAGAGCTACCCGGTACTGCCTGAGCTTTGTGTATTAACACGTAATCATCTGCCACTATGCCTGCCTCCTCTATCTTTTTGACATCACGATCCTCTAAATGAATACGTAAGCTAACTGGTAATCCATTTTTAATGTCCTGTAAGATCAACAACTCCCGTAACTCGGTATATGACTCTACCTGATGAGAAACAACCCATTTATCAAACATCCCTGCCTTCTTAGCCACAAACTCACTATAAGACTGACCCTGCGTTTTTCTCAACTCGCTATACCGTAAACGATAATCCTCAGGACGTAATTCATACGCCCTCAACACTGCCGTCTTAACTAGGTCGTACTGACTTGCTCGCTCATCACTCATTGAATTATAAGCTACACTAGCCTTCCCCTTAAACTTAGACACGGCTAACAATGTCCACTTAGACTGCGGCCAATTTAGCTGCTTAGCGGCCCGTTCAAAAAGTTGGAAGAACATGTCTACCTCCTGATCGTCAAATACAGGCACTGATCTATAAGCCTCCGACATGTTAAAACCATTTCCTGCCTCACGTCTAACTTTTTCAGTATTCAACTTTAACTCATGTTCCACTTTTAATTTTTCTATCTGGAATTCTCTATTCCTTTCTTCTTTTTCTCTATCCCTATCTTCTCTTTCTCTCTCTTTCTCTCTATCCCTATCTTCTCTTTCTCTCTCTATCCCTCTCTTCTCTCTCTCTCCCTTTCTCTATCCCTCTCTCTATCTTCCCTATCTCTCTCTCTATCTTCTCTATCCCTCTCTCTATCTTCTCTATCTCTACCTTCTTTCTCTCTCTCTCTCTCTATCCCTATCTTCTCTTTCTCTCTCTCTATCTAATGCACGTTCTTCTCTTTCTCTCTCTTTCTCTTCTCTTTCGTACTCAAGCTTTTTAAAAGCTAATTGTTGTTCCACACTTAACTCATTTATCTCTATCTCTGGAACAATCTCACTGTCTTCCATAACAGGCCTATCACCAAAAACTTCCTGGATAATAATTGTCTTTATATCACATAAGGTTTTAGCTGATGTTAAATCAATTTCTCGCTCACCCGCGATTTCAACTAACTCGGCCTTACGTGCTCGCTTAATCTCCACTACACTGAGCGTAGGCCTATCCAGCAAATTCTTATCCATGTTTAGATATGACGCACTTATTATTAATAAATTTTCTAGTGAACAACGTGCTACTTCTGGTAAATTTGTAAAAATAATTTATAAAGCCCACATTTACAAACAATACTTTTTTAAATATGCATGTCCCGTTTCAGATCCGGGACGAGCGCCCCAATTTTCTACTCCTGTCACGGGGATTCTATAATTCCCGTAACTGAATAAAACACGATTATCAAAATGTCTCTCCTACTTGTATATCTATTAGATCGCTCTGTAACAGGCTGTTAAACCCTAGTATGGCTCGTCTCTAGGTATGATCAGAGATACGATCTTATATAAAGTATATATTATTATAGCACGTTTAGCTCACTAGAAACACAACAAAACACAATACACTTTGGAATCTGTATTATCCTACGCTGACAAATGTACAGCCGTAGTAGTTAATTAATAACAGCAATAATAACAACCCAGAACTGATCACTTAATTAGTTAATCTCTAGGTGTCTAGTTACACAATATGCGAATCACTTCACCGTTACACCACACCCACACGTGTGATAATTGAGAAACGCTTCCAGGAGAAGTTAATTAATAAAGGAATTACAACACCATTCCTAACAGGTTAATTTTTAATTAACCCTTACTACTCGTTCAGTAAGGTGTGATAATTTAGGAAAGCTTCCAGGGGAACTTAATTAATAAAGGAATACAGCTCTATTCCTAACGGGTTAATTTTTAATTAACCCTAACTACTCATTCAGTAACCTTGTGACACAGAATTAATATTGGTACCTATCACAATAAAGACAATAACCTACAGTGTACCTAGGTCGTCTAGGATGACTGGCTAAGCTTTATATTACCAAATACTCGTATAATGTTAGAACAAAAAGTCTACGATTTACTTCGTCAGATGACCGAAGACACTGTCTAAAGAATATTGGTATAATACAGTATCAAAATGTTTAAAGTCACATCAATCACATCAAGGTTATACACAGAGCAGAAATAAAAATATTTACCAAAGTCCAACGGACTACGTTCCCTGGAGCCGTCCTTTTCGTTCTCCTAGATATCTCTAAATTCTAGCTATTTATTATAAATCAGGATTTTGCCTGGGGGTACAAGGCGGTACCTTACGTATCATCTCATATTCTACCTCTACTAGAGTCGGTATATTTCTCTCTGATCGTCAGTCTGGCTGTCGCCAACCGCGAGCAATCTCCTGGCCATAAACAGCACTACCGGAGATATTACGTAACTACTAGCCACATGGCCTCCGCACCTGGCTGGGTGTGTATTAGGCGTACCGATCGAGCGAAGTATTACGTAACAAGTTGGCCATTTGGGCTTAAGTGCAATTAAACTGCACACGGCCCTCTAACACAATTAAAATCGCCACAGGCGAAAACAAATTAAGAGCATGTACCGTCACAGGTCACGAAAAGATACTCATCGTGATCAAGTAACAGTTTTAGAATTAACAGTGCAAAATTTATTTGTATTTCTATGCCTTTTCCTTACTAGTGATATTAACGAATGGGGTCATTTGCGGTTATTAGTAATTAAGTATCAAGAAGATAAACGCCATCAGGAAATGCATGTAATGATTAATTTCCAGTTAACTAGTAATTATCAGCACGGCAGTTTTGTCGGTGTATATCGAAGGGCTTTTGACTTAGTAGCACCTGTCGTGTCACGGCCGTAATGGGCAATCTCTCATTCCAGCTTATTAAAATCTGCATTACATATATACGTGTACTAATATATAAATATTATAAATTTTATTTAAAGTAAGGACCAAAATATAATTTGATTTGTTTTTCTACGTGACATTAAACTTATTTTACCTAGTTGTATAATACACGTAGTGTGTTTCATGTTTGTTTATTCTTATTGTCGTTCAAGAACAGATACACCAAGTGGAGGCGAACAGAACTTTGTTTTGTTGGGATAACTGGTAATGTGTTTGGGTCGAACTGGTATGGGGCGAACTAATTTGGGGGTGAAATATCAGACATTCCTAGCTCAAGGTCAGCCTTTTTTACACACAATATCAAACATTTCACTTAAGGTCCATTTTCACCAAACGATATAATTTCCTAAATTATTGCAGCTTTTTAATTACAGCCATATGTTTTCATAACTATTAAACACAAAGAAAAAGCAATTTTACACTGAAAGATTTTGAGCCTTTTAAAAATTGAAATATCTAGATTAGTTTATTATTATTATTGTAGGAACATGTAAAGTGATGTCATTCGAATACTGACGTCATTGAAATTAAAACACGTGTGAACGATGGGACATAGCTTTCTAGGTAATCTTCACCCCCTGTCAAAACAATTGTCTGTTCCACATTGATCAGACAAGGACACTTAGTATATTTATATTTTTTCATAATGTATAGCAAAGCTTAAATGATGAAAGCTAAAAACTATACAAGCTGTAAACATGACATATAAAATATTACAGTAATATGTGATTTATTTATTGTGTGCGAAACCAAAACGATGATGCCGCAATGTCCTGTCATCAACTCTAGTAATATAATGTGGCATGTTTTTGCAACTGCCTTCTCCCGCTAGTTTTTGTTTTATTGTTTTCACTAATTGTCTCAATATTTTACGCATCATAATCTACAGTTATCTAACATTATCAGCAAATCGTATTGCTCACCTTTTCTGTTTATTGCTGTTCATTTTTGAAAATTACAGAAGCTCTAGCAGTACGGACAGGCAAATTTAATGTTGACAACAGGAAGTACATTTACTTTACACTGACTGGTTAACTGCACTTAACCCTGAGTTATTGAAGACTAACCCTGGGTTAGTGAAAACTAATCCTGAGTTTATTAACCCAGAGTTAAAAGTGTGTTTCAGCAATGGGTTTTTAACCAGTGATTAGCCAACCCTGGGTTAAGGAATTTAACTCATAGTTAGTGTTAATCAGTGATTAAGTTAACCCAGGCTTCGAACAACCGGGCCCTGTTGTGTAATTAAGGTAAAACAGTGTGTGATAACAGTCTTGTTATAATTGTTTGTTTGTATGTTTGGTGTCAAAAATCATTTTAAATATCAAGTTAATTGTTTAGTGTACTTTTTCATTCGGTATTTCTATCAACACCATCTTATTAGGATCATTAGAAAAGAATATAAGACTTTATTAGTAGAATGCTTCAAATATGAAGCAATTTTTTTATATTTTATTTTAACAGGAAGAAGAAAAGGACAACCACCTGCAGAAAACATTACTGATGGGGGATTATTTGTGAGTATTTTATTTAAAATAACTATAATTCTTGCTCTTTCTTTCTTCAAATTAAAAAATTACACAAGATACACATCTTGTTCATTTTTATTTTTAATTTAATAAAATGTACATGGTAATTTCAACCTTTTTCTTTCTTGTTTTCAGAGACAGAAGGATGGTTACACCCCTGCAGACTACATCTTTAAAAGAAGAATTTATCAAAATTAAAAAGAAATTACATGAAATAAATAATGAAATACTTAAATTGACAAAAAGTATACCATTTAAAAGAAAGAAAAAAAAATGATGTTCAGCTATATTGATACACTGAACACATTCAGATGTGATAGTTTTTTCATACTTCGCCTAGATACTGTCATCAAAAGAACTCAAGGACAAAAACAAGCATATTAGGTAAATATAACTTATTCGCTTTATATAGCATACTTTTACTGAAGTGATATTTATTGTTCATCTGTATTTTAATGTGTTTCAGCAGCACAATTACCCCCTTTTTGTACAGCGCCGACACGCGGTTCCTATTTTTAGCGGGTCATTTTTGCGGAGCCAGCTAAACGTGTTTGTTGGGACGTTATTCCACAAGTTGCGATAAAACTGTGTCACAGGGAGACCCCCCACAGTTTTTTGGCGGCTAGCGTTTCCCATTTACATCGCAGTGTACTGATGAATCATATTTCTCCTTGCTGTAGTAATTTCCTGACATAAAACTACCACATGGTGAAATGTCACTCCAATTATCAAAGCATCGGTTGAATAAGCGAGCTAACATCTGTTATACATTTTTCAAATTCTTTTCCCCCGTCCCTTCCTGTGTTTAATACATAGAATCGTTCAAGACAACGTGTCTGTATTTTCTGTTTCTATCGTGGATTCCACTGTGTTTGTATTTTCTGTTTCTATCGTGAATTCCACTGTGTATACGGAAACGAAGTGGTTTATTTAAAGGCGCATTCTACACATTGATAATATATTCTTGACTTCGATGGATTCTCAAAGTAAAGTAAGTTCCAAATTGTGATACTTCGTTTTATCTTACATAGGTCTGCGTTGATAGTTTTGTGTTGTTATTGTTTCCTGTACATATACAGTGTCACACTACAATACTCTGCTTCTGTAAGCTGCGAAAAATTTGAATACTAAAAATTTTTATAACAACTTACTGTTTTCTTGACGAACACTTGGTTTCTAAGGGGTACGTTGACAAGTTGTTTCCTCCGCAGTAATTTCTTTCCCTGGGGAAGTCTTGGGTTGTTGAATAACTTTTTTTCCCACAGCAAAACAGAATGTAGATCTCGTTTGTATACTTATACTTGACGAGCGAATAAAAATACTACGAAAATACTCTTTTTATACTCTAAATTAGCAGTCCAAGGTCAGTCCAAGGTCAGTCCAAGGACGTCAGAACCTGGCCAAGGCCAGCCCCAAGGACGTCAGTACCGGCCCAAGTACGCCAAGGCTAAAATATGAGTCACGGCTGCTTACCTGAATCAGGTATGCCAGTCACTGTCCTCTAGATAGGTCAAGGCTAGGTGATGAGTCACACACCAAGTACGTCAAGGCTATGACTTATACCAAGGCCAGACACCTGGCAAGTGTGCCAAGGTCGGTCTATGACACACACCTCTCAAGTATGCCAAGGCCAGACTATGACTCACGCCAAGGCCAGACACCTACTAAGTGTACCAAGGTCAAGGTCATGGAAAGTAGGTCATGGCACTGTACAGGCCCTTATACTATTATGTGACGGCAGCCGGTTTCATCTCTCTCTCTCTCTCTCTCTCTCTCTCTCTCTCTCTCTCTCTCTCTCTCTCTGTCTCTCTCGTTCCCCCGTCTCCCTTTCTCTCTCTCTCCCTACCACTCTCTCTCTCTCCCTCCCCCTATTTCTCTCTCTCTATTTCTCTCCCTCTCTCCCCGTCTCCCTTTCTTTCTCTCCGTCTCCCTCTCTTCTTCTCAGTCTCCCTCCCCCCTCTCTCCCTCCCTCTTTTTGTCTCTATCTATCCTTCTCCCTCTCTCTATCCCTTTCTCTCTGTCTCTCTGCCTGTCTCTCTCCCCCGCCTCCCTCTTCCTTTATCTCTCTCTTCGTCGCCCTCCCCCTCTCTCTCCTTTCCTCTCTCTCTCTCCATCTCTCCCATCGTTCTCTCCCTTCCTTTCTCTATTCTCTCACTCTGTCTCTCTCCCCGTCTCCCTTTCTCTCTCCGTCTCCCTCTCCCTATTTCCCTCCCTCCCTCTCTCCCCCTTTTTTTTGTCTCTATCTATCCTCTCTCACCTTCTCTCTCACCCTTTGTCTGTCTGTCTCTCTCTCTCTCTCCTTCCTCTCTCTCTCTCTCTCTCTCTCTCTCTCTCTCTCTCTCTCTCTCTCTCTCTCTCTCCCTTGTCATTTTCTTGTCATTATCATTTTAAAAACGTTTTCTTGTTATTATCATTTTAAAACGTTTCCATGTGGCCTCAGACCACAATTAATTTCGCTATATGTTTCTATATAGCCTTAGTGGCTATAACATTTTTATTAATATCAGCAGGCCCGTGAAGTTTTGTATGTGCCTTTGCCTGCCCGGGGGACACATACCCTGAAAAGGACAACCCCTGTTGTCCAGCTCTTTCTCCCAGCATATCGGTTTAAACAAACACACCCTCTAAACCAGGCCGGAGTACACCCATTTTACACAAAAAGCACTACTTTTGCATGGGCCGGAATTACCACAAACAAGTCTTCAATGTCAACAAGTTACACATGTTTACAAACTACATGCTATCCCCTGTCACTTCAGTCAAACAGTTGCCACTTCATAGCTGTCTGCCATGAAATAATCACAGTCAAACAGCAGACTACTTGCGCGGTCAAATTTCCGGATTTTGGACAACCAAATGGGAAGATAACTGTAATCTGAGGCCTATCACCTTGGCACACATCGACTACCTGGTCTCAGCTGTAATGGTCAGTGGTTAGTGAGACAAAAGGTTCACTCGGTGTGACGGCCTTACACTCCCCTCTGACCAGTCCGTTTTCTTCTTTTATAATATATTCTGTTATACTTAGCGCCAGTGAGATGTGTTATATATGCCGCCCCGTTGTTAGTCGAATACTTCTGTCAATCTGCAATTATATTTTGAATACTCCGCTGCGGAACAAAACGTTGTATTGACCTGGTTGAGAGACCTTGAACTCAGTTACAATAACACATTAATTAATTTTATGGATTTCAGAGAGGGAAACCCGGCTGCAACTAGTCATTGGAAGTAAGCATTATTATATTGACGCATATATATATTCAAGAGGATTGTTTTATCAGGTATGTTTTTCAACCCAGGACCAAAGTTTAATTAGCTAAATGGCTTAGGTGACAGTGATACTAGTTTATGCACAGAGAGCGGGCCTAACACGCTGTTGTAGATGTTAACGTAGCTAGGAGTGGAGTAGAACTGTATTAACGTGCCCCTATCCAATCAAGGTTCAGGCACGCCCTCCACGGACTTTGCCTCTGACTTCGCCAGTCCGGAACACGTAGCTAGGTTTGTTGAGATGCACTGCACGATCTATTTATAGTAATACCACGGCGACACGGTGTTTCGGTTGCATTGAACTAGCTAGGCTTACAAAAATGTGCTTGTAATAAATATGCAGCTAAATTCATCGCACTGAACACAGGCAGAAGTGGAAGTAGGTACTAGGTAGTAGGTAGGTAGGTAGGTAGTAGCAGTAGGTAGTAGGTAGGTAGGTAGTAGTAGTAACAGTAGTAGTAGTGTTAGTAGTAGCAGTAGTAGTAGTAGCAGTAGTAGTAGTAGTGTAGGCGGTAATAGTACTAGTAATAGTGGTGGTGGTAGTGGTGATGATAGTAGTAGTGGTGGTGGTGGTAGCAGCAGCAGCAGTAGTAGTAGTAGTAGGTAGTAGTAGTAATAATATAATGTAGTAGTTGCAGTTGTAGTAGTAGTAGTGGGGGGGGGGGAGATGTAGCCCAGTGGTAGAGCGCTCGCCTGAATCGCAGTCGGTCTAGGACCGATCCTCGTCGGTGGATCCACTGAGCTATATCTCGTTCTAGCCTGTGCTCCACAATTAATATATCAAAGGCCACATGGTATGTGCTATCCTATCTGTGGAATGGTGTATATAAAAGATAGTTGCTAATAATGGAAAAATGTAGCGGGTTTCCTGTGTCAGAATTACCAAATGTTTGACATCCAATAGCCGATGATTAATAAATTAATGTGCTCTAGTAGTAGTGGTAGTAGTAGTGGTGGTGGTAGTAGTAGTACTATAGTAGTAGTAGCAGTAGTAGTAGTAGTAGTGTAGGCGGTAATAGTACTAGTAATAGTAGTAGTAGTGGTGGTGGCAGTGGTGATAGTAGTAGTGGTGGTGGTGCTGGTAGTGGTGGTAGTAGTGGTGGTGATAGTTGTAGTAGTGGTAATGGTGGTGGTAGTGGTGGTGGTGGTGTATTAGATACATCAACAGAACAGTGTTGCTATTATTAGTACAACATAATGTATTATTATTTTCAGAACTCTATCACAATGGTCACTGTATATCTTGCTATTGTGGGAGTCTTGGTTTGTGGTATTGGGTATTTCCTGTACACCCCCTTTCCTGATTACATGGACCGACCCTGGGAGCTGCAGAAAGTGTTTGCGCAGATTAAGATCGGTGCCATCATCGTAAGTATTATTATACATTCATATGTCTTCTGGGCTCTGTTTTGTACAGCATTAAGAGATGACTTAAGATATATTACTGTTAGAGAGGAAGAATCTAACTCATTTGGTAGAGCGATTGCTTAAATTAAAGTTTGTTTTTGTTTAACGATACCACTAGAGGACACTGATTTATTAATCATCGGCTATTGGATGTCACACAGAGGGTAATTTTGACATATAGTCAGACAGGAAACCTGCTACATTTTTTCATTAGTAGCAAGGAATATTTTATATGCACCATCCCACAGACAGGATAGCACATACCACGGCCTTTGATATACCAGTCATGGTGCACTGGCTGAAGCGAGAAATAGCCCAAATGGGCCCACCAACGGGGATCGATCCTACACCAACCGCGCATCGAGCACGCGCTGTACCATTGAGCTACGTTCCGCCCTTCAGTGGTAAAGTGCCCATCTAATGAAAGCATTAGCGGGTTTCCTCTCTATGAGAGAGAGAGAGAGAGAGAGAGAGAGAGAGAGAGAGAGAGAGAGAGAGAGAGAGAGAGAGAGAGAGGGAGAGCATATAAAAGATCCCTTGCTGCTAATCAGAAAGAGTAGCCCGTGAAGTGGCGACAGCGGGTTTCCTCTCTCAATATCTGTGTGGTCCTTAACCATATGTCTGACGCCATATAACCGTAATTAAAATGCGTCGTTAAATAAAACATTTCTTTCCACTGAGCTACGTCCCGCACCTCCCCCATCCCTCTCCCCACCCCACCCCCCACCCCAGCGATCGCTTTGGGTTTTATCTCGTCGGATATAACGTTTCTTTCTTTTACTTTGTTTTTCTTTTTTTTTTCTTTTTTTATTATTATTATTTTACCTTCACTTTGACACCCATATATGTGTCGTTAAACAGTCATACATGCAATGAATTTGATTTGTTTGGGGTTTTTTGTTGTGTTTTTTGTTTGTTTTTTACTTTTAGGCGGCAATTGCGCACACAGTTGGGTTCGGTGAAAAACTAGATCTAAACAGAAAGTGGACTTACAAATGGGCTTTACTGAGTGGTGTACCATCCAACTATCTCGAGAAAGTCAAGGTGATGTATGGAACGCAATGCCAAGCAAATCAAAACCCAGTTTAATATAAACTTCGGTGATCGGGGAGCGGTGCACTTAAAGTTCGTAAGATACACATTTAAAATATAGGCATCGATAGTATGGATGTGGACGAGGTATGTACTGCTCTAAAGACCGACGCTGAGGTGATAAAATATGTGCACACCCCCACCCTCACCCCGATTGAAAAGCGAACTAATTTAGCTACCCACCGCTCCTGCATCGTCCGACGCCTATAGAAGCTAAATGCATCTACATTTCTTAGTTTGCAAGATACATGTTAACTGTTCGAAGCTCTAAAAAATGTCTAACAACGGTACAACTATGTCCGCATAATATATCAAAACTTTGCAAAATTATAATCTTCACAAAATACATTTAAGATTCTTAAGTGGAAATGCGTTCATCTTGTAGATTGTGACGGTCAGTGTTCTTATGAGTGACGAAACAAATGTCTCTCTCTCTCTCTCTCTCTCTCTCACACACACACACCTTTCTCCCCCCTGTCCACAAACGCACGCAATGTTATGTAATGTATTATATTATTCATATTATTTAATTTAAGTACATTTAGCATTTTTAATATTAATCATCTTTGTTTTAAAAATCATCCGAATGATTAGCCTCATTTTAATATCCTTGTTATATATGTTGGTTTAGTAACGTAAAGTAAGAAATTCGTAAGTAATGCTTGTAGGGCGAGGTGTAGCCCAGTGGTACAGCGCTCGCTTGATGCACGGTCCATTTGGGATCGATCCCCGTGAGTGGGCCCATTGCGCTATTTCTCGCTCAAGCCAGTGCACCACGACTGGTACAGAGGCTGTGGTATGTATTATCCTATCTGTTCGATGGTGCATATAAAAGAGCCCTTGCTGCTAATCAAAAAGACTAGCACATGAAGTGGCGACAGCGGGTTTCCTCCCTCAATATCTTTGTGGTCCTTAACCATATATCTGGCGCCATATAACTGTAAATAAAATGTGTTGAGTGCGTCATTAAATAAAACATTTCCTTCCTTCTCACATTGTAGATTACGGACACGACGTTTGACGGCGTCCCCGTAAGAATATACCGACCTCTCTCAGCAGCCCCAGACGCCACACTACCGGCCCTCGTCTATTACCACGGTGGTGGGTGGGTCCTACTGGATGTGGGTACGTCTATCACGTGTCAAATGCAGATTTCGTGTGTTTCTTCTTGCTTGGAAAATTAAAGAATATAACTTCTACTTATTATAGACCAGTAGACACAAACATAACTTTAATAACCAGGCTGTGGCGGTACTTACACAGTGACGCCTCCCCCTTAACCCCACCACCTATATATTATCTGTTCCGCCAGTTATGTAGTGTGGGCTATTTTTGACATCATTTTGGTCTTCTTGTTGAATCCTTGTGGTTCCCAGATGAGAGTAAATCCAACCTGAACTACACAACTGGCATTTGAAAAGCACGTTATTGTGCTGTCCTGCTCCTAGAAAGCAGCGGATTTTCCTCTCTGGTATACTAGTATATAGAGGCGGGAGGTAGCCCAGTCGTAAAGCGGTCTAAGATCAATCCCCGTCAGTTGGCTCATTGGGTTGTTTCTAGTTCCAGCCTGTGCACCACGACTGGTATATCAAAGGCTCTAATTTGTGCTATCCTGTCTATGGGAGGGTGCATATAAAAGATTCCTCGCGTCTAACGGAAAAATGTAGCGGGTTTCCTCTCTAACACTATAGTCCCTGCAATTGCCCACGGCAATCGGCAATGCCGTGGAGATTGCCGTGCGGGTTTTTTTTCTCCACTTCACTTTTTTGCCTGAACTATATTCAGGGTTTTTTTCAATGTAAGTTTTTTTTTGCCGTGTACATTTTCTTAATTGCAGGTGTTGCATTATAATGTCAAAATTACCAAATGTTTGACACCCAATAGCCGATTATTAATAAATCAGTGTGCTCTAGTGGTGTCGTTAAACAAAACAAAGTTTAAATTCTACTAATTAAACTATCTACTAAGTTTAAATTCTATCTAATTAAACTATCATGTTTAAAACACAATAAACTATTGCATACAGAATGTGCTACGGTACAGTGAAAACTCTCAAGACCGGACCCTCTGTAAACCGGAATTCCTTCAAAACCGGACATTTAACAGAATCCCTTTTTAAAAACCAGGACAGAACTTAACCTTTCTAAACCAGGTCCCTCTAAAAACTGGACATTTGTCTTGGTCCCTAGGGTGTCCGGTTTAGAGGGGTTTCACTGTATTACTAGACGAACGTATTGGCCTACTATTTTATTCACTTTCATTTCAGAAACCTACGACTCCCCAATGGCCGAGATTTGTCGACAGGCCAATATTGTGGTTATTTCAGTGGAGTAAGTAACACACAGAATAACTGGTTACTATACATAGGCGTACAGGCTCCCATTTTAGTAGAGGGGTCCCAGGGCCCGCCCCGCCCCTAAACTTTACGACAGTTGTCATTTTATTATATATTAAAAAAATTTCTTTTTTTACGATCCCCCTCCAAATCTCCCCAAAAGTTCGCTTGGCATTCCGCCTCGTATCATTGCCCCCACACCCCACCCCACCCCACTGGATTTTCTGGATCCGCCACTGGGCAGGCTGGCTTTTGCCCGAATTAAACGAAAATGCCCAAATCTGAGAAAAATGATTTAATCATATTATTAGCATTACTACCAAACAACTATATAGGGTTGCAAACGAACCACTGCGCATTTTTACATGGATTACAACTAATTTGGCGGATAGAATGCTGGAAATACATGGTATAACAGTCTCGGGTTAGCACATTTTTTAGCACTGGGGGGTGGGGGGGGGGGGGCAGTTGCCACCCTGTCTCGTACGCTTATGTCTTAAGATATCGGCTTCATCCTGCGAATAGCAAATGCCGAAAAGCTCTGCCAAGCGGCATTCACAATTCGTCCTAAAAGCGATCCTACACGATTCGAGAATATAGTCGATTGTGACAAGATAACATCATGATTTCATCAGTTGATAGGCAATTGGTAACTCTCGTATGAGGCACTCGTATGGTGTGGAGTCACCTTAGGCATGATAAAGCAGATAATATCTTAATACAGTAACCAGCTATTTTATCTATCCTGTAATCCTACATAATATGCAAACTAAATCAAATGAACCGTTTTATTTCACAACTTTAACGTTTTACAAAGTAGAAGGTCAATGCATAGTGATTGTCGCCTTTATTCTCG
>NC_054699.1:8279269-8294588 GCF_016097555.1 Gigantopelta aegis
GAGAAATAGCCTAATAGGCCCACCGACGGGGATCGATCGCAAGTAACGAGAATAAAGGCGACAATCACTATGCATTGACCTTCTACTCTGTAAAACGTTAAAGTTGTGAAATAAAACGGTTCATTTGATTTAGTTTGCATATTATGTAGGATTACAGGATAGATAAAATAACTGGTTACTGTATTAAGATATTATCTGCTTTATCATGCCTAAGGTGACTCCATACCATACGAGTGCCTCATACGAGAGTTACCAATTGCCTATCAACCGATGAAATCATGATGTTATCTTGTCACAGTCGACTATATTCTCGAATAGTGTAGGATAGTGTGGGGGCAATGATACGAGGCAGAATGCCAAGCGAACTTTTGGGGAGGTTTGGAGGGGGATCGTAAAAAAAGAATTTTTTTTAATATATAATAAAATGACAACTGTCGTAAAGTTTAGGGGCGGGGCGGGCCCTGGGACCCCTCTACTAAAATGGGAGCCTGTACGCCTATGTATAGTAACCAGTTATTCTGTGTGTTACTTACTCCACTGAAATAACCACAATATTGGCCTGTCGACAAATCTCGGCCATTGGGGAGTCGTAGGTTTCTGAAATGAAAGTGAATAAAATAGTAGGCCAATACGTTCGTCTAGTAATACAGTGAAACCCCTCTAAACCGGACACCCTAGGGACCAAGACAAATGTCCAGTTTTTAGAGGGATTTGGTTTAGAAAGGTTAAGTGCTCTCCTGGTTTTTAAAAAGGAACTCTGTAAAATGTCCGGTTATGAGGGAATTCCGGTTTACAGAGGGTCCGGTATTAAGAGGTTTCACTGTACCGTAGCACATTCTGTATGCAATAGTTTATTGTGTTTTAAACATGATAGTTATATATATATATATATATATATATATATATATATATATATATACTAGTAGAATTTAAACTTTGTTTTGTTTAACGACACCACAAGAGCACATTGATATATTAATAATCGGCTATTGGGTGTCAAACATTTGGTAATTTTGACATTATAGTGCAACCTTACATTGAAAAAAAACTGAATATAGTTTAAGGCAAAAAAGTGCCGTGGAGAATTAAAACTCCGCGGCAATCTCCACGGCATTGCCGATTGCCGTCGGCAATTGCAGGGACTGTAGTGTTAGAGAGGAAACCCGCTACATTTGTCCGTTAGACGCAAGGGATCTTTTATATGCACCATCCCACAGACAGGATAGCACACATTACGGCCTTTGATATACAAGTCGTGATGCACTGGCTGGAACGAGAAATAGCCCAATGAGCCAACTGACGGGGATCGATCTTAGACCGCTTTACGACTGGGCTACCTCCCGCCTCTATATACTAGTATACCAGAAAGGAAAATCCGCTGCTTTTTAGGAGCAGGACAGCACAATAACGTGACTTTTCAAATGCCAGTCGTGTAGTTCAGATTGGAGTTACCCTCATCTGGGAACAACAAGGATTCAACAAGAAGACCAAAATGATGTCAAAAATAGCCCACACTACATAACTGGCGGAACAGATAATAGGACACCCTAGGGACCAAGACAAATGTCCAGTTTTTAGAGGGACCTGGTTTAGAAAGGTTAAGTTCTGTCCTGGTTTTTAAAAAGGGATTCTGTTAAATGTCCGGTTTTGAAGGAATTCCGGTTTACAGAGGGTCCGGTCTTGAGAGTTTTCACTGTACCGTAGCACATTCTGTATGCAATAGTTTATTGTGTTTTAAACTTCATAATTATATATATATACTAGAACAGTTTAAACTTTGTTTTGTTTAACGACACCACTAGAGCACACTGATTTATTAATAATCGGCTATTGGGTGTCAAACATTTGGTAATTTTGACATTATAGTGCAACACCTGCAATTAAGAAAATGTACACGGCAAAAAAAAACTTACATTGAAAAAACCCTGAATATAGTTCAAGGCAAAAAAGTGAAGTGGAGAAAAAAACCCTTCACGGCAATCTCCACGGCATTGCCGATTGCCGTGGGCAATTGCAGGGACTATAGTGTTAGAGAGGAAACCCGCTACATTTTTCCGTTAGACGCGAGGAATCTTTTATATGCACCCTCCCATAGACAGGATAGCACAAACTAGAGCCTTTGATATACCAGTCGTGGTGCACAGGCTGGAACTAGAAACAACCCAATGAGCCAACTGACGGGGATTGATCTTAGACCGCTTTACGACTGGGCTACCTCCCGCCTCTATATACTAGTATACCAGAGAGGAAAATCCGCTGCTTTCTAGGAGCAGGACAGCACAATAACGTGCTTTTCAAATGCCAGTTGTGTAGTTCAGGTTGGATTTACTCTCATCTGGGAACCACAAGGATTCAACAAGAAGACCAAAATGATGTCAAAAATAGCCCACACTACATAACTGGCGGAACAGATAATATATAGGGGGTGGGGTTAAGGGGGAGGCATCACTGTGTAAGTACCGCCACAGCCTGGTTATTAAAGTTATGTTTGTGTCTACTGGTCTATAATAAGTAGAAGTTATATTCTTTAATTTTCCAAGCAAGAAGAAACACACGAAACCTGCATTTGACACGTGATAGACGTACCCACATCCAGTAGGACCCACCCACCACCGTGGTAATAGACGAGGGCCGGTAGTGTGGCGTCTGGGGCTGCTGAGAGAGGTCGGTATATTCTCACGGGGACGCCGTCAAACGTCGTGTCCGTAATCTACAATGTGAGAAGGAAGGAAATGTTTTATTTAACGACGCACTCAACACATTTTAGTTACGGTTATATGGCGCCAGACATATGGTTAAGGACCACAAAGATATTGAGGGAGGAAACCCGCTGTCGCCACTTCATGTGCTAGTCTTTTCGATTAGCAGCAAGGGCTCTTTTATATGCACCATTGAACAGATAGGATAATACATACCACAGCCTCTGTACCAGTCGTGGTGCACTGGCTTGAGCGAGAAATAGCGCAATGGGCCCACTGACGGGGATCGATCCCAAACCGACCGCGCATCAAGCGAGCGCTGTACCACTGGGCTACGCCTCGCCCTACAATTTGAGAAGGGCGTTACAAGCATTACTTACGAATTTCTTACTTTGCGTTACTAAACCAACATGTATAAAAAGGATATTAGAACGAGGCTAATCATTCGAATGATTTTGAAAACAAAGATGATTAATATTTAAAATGCAAGACAGACATACATAGAGACAGGGAGAGAGAGAGAGAGAGAAGAGAGAGACGGTGAGGTAGAGTTACGGGGACAGAGAGAGGCGGACAGACAGACAGATATAGAGACAGGGATACAAGAGAGAGACAGACAGAAAGAGAAACGGAAAGGGAGGGAGGGAGGGAGGGAGAGAGAGAGATCACTCATAAGAACACTGGCCGTCACAATCTACAAGATGAACGCATTTCCACTAAGAATCTTAAAAATTTAATGTATTTTGTGAAGATTATAATTATGCAAAGTTTTGATATATCATGCGGACATAGTTGTACCGTTAGAAATTTTTATAGAATTTCGAACAGTTAACATCTATCTTGCAAACTAAGAAATGTAGATACATTTAGCTTCTATAGGCGTCGGACGATGCAGGAGCGGTGGGTAGCTAAATTAGTTCGCTTTTCAATCGGGGTGAGGGTTGGGGTGTGCACATATTTTATCACCTCAGCGTCGGTGTTTAGAGCAGTACATACCTCGTCCACACCCATACTATCGATGCCTATATTTAAAATGTGTATCTTACGAACTTTAAGTGCACCGCTCCCCGATCACCGAAGTTTATATTAAACCGGGTTTTGATTTGCTTGGCATTGCGTTCCATACATCACCTTGACTTTCTCGAGATAGTTGGATGGTACACCACTCAGTAAAGCCCATTTGTAAGTCCACTTTCTGTTTAGATCTAGTTTTTCACCGAACCCAACTGTGTGCGCAATTGCCGCCTAAAAGTAAAAAACAAACAAAAAACACAACAAAAAACCCCAAACAAATCAAATTCATTGCATGTATGACTGTTTAACGACACATATATGGGTGTCAAAGTGAAGGTAAAATAATAATAATAAAACAAGAAAAAGATTAACAAAACACGGAGTAAAAAAAGAAAAAGAAAAAAAAAGTAAAAGAAAAAAACGTTATATCCGACGAGATAAAAACCCAATGCGCCTGGGGTGGGGTTCGGTCACATAACCCGAGCATCTTAAGCGATCGCTGGGGTGGGGGTGGGGGTGGGGAGAGGGTGGGGGAGGTGCGGGACGTAGCTCAGTGGAAAGAAATGTTTTATTTAACGACGCATTTTAATTACGGTTATATGGCGTCAGACATATGGTTAAGGACCACACAGATATTCAGAGAGGATACCCGCTGTCGCCACTTCACGGGCTACTCTTTTCGATTAGCAGCAAGGGATCTTTTATATGCTCTCTCTCTCTCTCTCTCTCTCTCTCTCTCTCTCTCTCTCTCTCTCTCTCTCTCTCTCTCTCTCTCTCTCTCTCATAGAGAGGAAACCCGCTACATGCTTTCATTAGACGGGCACTTTACCACTGAAGGGCGGAACGTAGCTCAATGGTATAGCGCTTGCTCGATGCGCGGTCGGTGTGGGATCGATCCCCGTTGGTGGGCCCATTTGGGCTATATCTCGCTCCAGCCAGTGCACCACGACTGGTATATCAAAGGCCGTGGTATGTGCTATCCTGTCTGTGGGATGGTGCATATAAAATATTCCTTGCTACTAATGAAAAAATGTAGCGGGTTTCCTGTCTAAGACTATATGTCAAAATTACCCTCTGTGTGACATTCAACAGCCGATGATTAATAAATCAGTGTCCTCTAGTGGTGTCGTTAAACAAAAACAAACTTTAATTTAAGCAATCGCTCTACCAAATGAGCTAGATTCTTCCTCTCTAACAGTAATATATCTTAAGTCATCTCTTAATGCTGTACAAAACAGAGCCCAGAAGACATATGAATGTATAATAATACTTACGATGATGGCACCGATCTTAATCTGCGCAAACACTTTCTGCAGCTCCCAGGGTCGGTCCATGTAATCAGGAAAGGGGGTGTACAGGAAATACCCAATACCACAAACCAAGACTCCCACAATAGCAAGATATACAGTAACCATTGTGATAGAGTTCTGAAAATAATAATACATTATGTTGTACTAATAATAGCAACACCGTTCTATTGATGGTAACTAATACACCACCACCACCATTACCACTACCACAACTACCACCACCACCACCACCACTACTGCTATCACCACTGCCACCACCACTACTACTACTATTACTAGTACTATTACCGCCTACACTACTACTACTACTACTGCTACTACTACTATAGTACTACTACTACCACCACCACTACTACTACCACTACTACTAGAGCACATTAATTTATTAATCATCGGCTATTGGATGTCAAACATTTGGTAATTCTGACACAGGATACCCTTACATTTTTCCATTATTAGCAACTATCTTTTATATACACCATTCCACAGATAGGATAGCATATACCACGGCCGTTGATATATTAGTTGTGGAGCACTGGGTGGAACGAGATATAGCTCAGTGGATCCACCGGCGAGGATCGGTCCTAAACCGACTGCGATTCAGGCGAGCGCTCTACCACTGGGCTACATCTCGCCACCCCCACCCCCCACCCCACCCCCCACTACTACAACTGCAACTACTATAGTAGTGTCGGAAATAGAATAAAAATGATTTTCGTCAATTATTTCTTTCATATTAAATTGACAAGTAAATATTTTGTAAATACCTATTTAATGATACTAATATAGCATTTACATGTTTGGGCTCTCATTGATGTACAAGGTGGTGTTTACTCTTGAAATTAAAATACAGATGTCAGTAAACAGATGTGTGACCTTTATTGGAACAGACTATAACACATTTTGACGATATGTGTCAATTTCATTTACCCTTAAACAAACTTTTAATTTAAAATTGCAAGTTAACTGATTAATTTGAATTGCAGCAGCAAAAATTATTAATTATGACCAGCATATTTAGTGAATATAAATTCAATATAAGTACCGTACATTAGAAATTTACACAATCTTGCAACCACTTAAAGGTGCTATATCATAGTTATATGTGAGCATCTGTTTGTGATAAAGATTCTCCAATAAAAAATATTTTCAAATAGTAGATAAAATTATTTCCTATAATCATTTATGGGCATATAATTGAAGGTGTAGTTTTTAAATGTTAAAGCAAAAATTAATAAAAACATGATTTGCAATAGCTGTTATTATGCAACTTTGAGATAGCAGTACCAGTATAATAGATCACAAACTCAAAATGGTTTTTGACAGTTTTGCTCAAAAGTTACTTATAAATGTCTACACACATTTGTTTTGGAGAGAAATAGGGGTAAACTGTCATCAGACACAGTCCCTCACATATTGTAACAGCAATGAAATTGACACGTTGACCATAATTTGTTATAGTCTGTTCCCATAAAGTGCACAAATCACCTGTTTACTGACATCTTTCTGTTAATTTCAAGAGTAAACACCACCTTGTACATCAATAAGAGCCAAAACAAGTAAATGCTAAATTAGGTAGACGATCATTAAATAGATATTTACATAAAATTTACTTGTCTGTTTAATATGTAAGAAATAATCGACGAAAATAATTTTTATTCTATTTCCGACAGTACTTTAGTCTACTACTACATTATATTACTACTACTGCTACTACTACTGTAACGACAATGACCAATGTAACTGTGGTCTGAGACTGACGGTTTACGGAGAATGTAATAAAAGTACATGAACCTGCAACACGTGTTTGTTACATGGTGTCAGAAGTGGACCTGAAAAGTAACCCAAATTCGCGCAACTGTTAACTTTAATCGTCGAAAGCAGGAAGTTGGCGAAATATTTGATAACTTTGTAACAGATCTGCGTATTCTTGTGAAAGACTGCGGCTATGCAGAAGAAGAACGGATGGTGCGTGATGCTATAGTTCTGCGCTCTGTACATGATACTATAAGGGAAAAATGTCTTGAAAAAGGAGATACTCTGACATTGGAAATGGCAATAAATATTGGCCAAAACCACGAAATGTCACAGGAAAGTCTCAAAGCTATCAATGACGAAGATCCCAAAGTTCATACAGTACGTGATAAGCGATATTCTAAAAAGAAGACAGAACAACATGGATCTAGGTCAAGACATGGCACTAGTAAGTGGCACAAACAAACACCGTCACCTAAAGCCTGCACAAAGTGTGGCTACAGCAACATACATAAGGAATGTCCGGCAAGAAATAGCAAATGCAATTTTTGTAATAAACGAGGACACTACGAAAAAGTGTGTAGAAATAAACTAAAGACACACATTGTTGATGAAATGTATTCCACAGGTAGCTCATCTGAGGATTATGATTCTGATTAATTTTCTCATGAAATCAACTTAATCTCAAATGAAGAGGCTGAGAAAACTGACTGTTCCAAATAGATACAGGCGCATCCCAATCGCTACTTCCATACAAGTTATTCAAAAGCCTGAACTGCAAGGAACCATTAGTGCCTACTAAAACAAAGTTTCAATCATACACTCATCACCTGATACAAGTGGATGGACAAATAACACTACCGATTTGTTACAAAAATAGATGTGTAGATGTGAAATTTTATGTTGTTCGCATAGACCAGAAGCCACTCTTGTCTGGAAAAGCAAGTAAACGACTAGGTCTCATAGAGCGAATACACACGATGTCAGATATCAAGGATATGTATCCCGAGTTGGAAAAGACAACCGGAACACTACCCGGAACATATTCAATTAAAATTGATCCAACCGTACCACCTGTTGTACATGGACCGCGAAGGCAACCACAAGCATTGCACAAGCAAATTGTTGACAAACTTAAAGAGATGGAAAGCCAAGGTCACATTGTGAAAGTGACTGAGCCCACTGACTGGGTCAGTTCTATGGTCACGGTGGTCAAGAACGGAAAAGTTCGTATTTGCATAGATCCAAAGGATCTAAACAAAGCAATACGTCGTGAGAACTATCCAATTCCTACTGTCGAGGAAGTCGTAGCATCTATGCCAGATGCCAAAGTATTTTCGGTGATAGATGCAAAATCTGGTTTTCTACAAATCAAGCTGAATTATGAGTCCAGTTTGCTCACAACCTTTAATACACCGATTGGACGTTATCGTTGGCTCCGTCTTCCCTTTGGAATCAAATCAGCACCAGAAATGTTTCAGCGTATCATGGATACAATGCTGGAAGACGTTGAAGGCGCAAGAGCTATAATGGATGATATTATAGTTGCAGCAAAATCACCACAAGAACATGATCGGATCATGAAAGCAGTGATCACAAAAGCGACTGAGTGGAACTTGAAGCTTAACTTTGATAAATGCCAGATAAAACAATCCCAAGTGAAATATGTGGGACACTTGGTCACAAAACAAGGTCTCAAACCCGATCCGGATAAAGTCCAAGCGGTCCTGGAAATGCCTACTCCTGAGAGTAAGGAGGATACTCGTCGATTCCTTGGATTTGTTCAATACCTGTCAAAGTTTCTGCCTAGCATGAGCTCAATCGACTCTCCGCTCCGAGAACTCACACGAAAAGATGTAGAGTTTCACTGGGACAAACCCCAAGAACAAAGCTTTCAGAAACTGAAAGAAATGTGCTGTACTGCACCAGTGTTGACATACTATGATGTACACAAAGAACTAACTATTCAATGTGATGCAAGCAGTTATGCTGTAGGAGGAGTGCTACTTCAAGAAGGTCGCCCAGTTGCTTACACATCGCGTGCTTTAACTGATACTGAATCGAAGTATGCCCAGATTGAAAAAGAAATGTTGGCAATTTTGCATTGTGGCAAAAAGTTTCATCATTACATTTTCGGCAAATCTGTGAAAGTTGAAACAGACCACAAACCCCTACAAGCTATTTTTGCAAAACCATTGCTGTCAGCACCAATGAGATTACAAGCCATGATGTTGAGGCTGCAACCATACGACCTTGAAGTCAAATACAAGCCAGGAAAACTGACAATGGACCTCAGTTCTCATCTCGCGAGTTCTTAATGTTCTGTGAAGATTACCAAATCGAACATACTACGTCTTCTCCACACTATCCACAGTCAAACGGTGAAGCTGAGAGAGGAGTTCAAATAGTGAAAAGACTATGGGAGAAAACTCCAGACAAACATCTAGCACTACTAGATTACCGTACAACTCCCTTGTCCAGTTGTGGCTTATCACCAGCTCAACTGTTGATGAGTCGTAGACCAAGGAACAAACTTCCAACAGCTCGAGAATTGCTAAAGCCAAGGGCACACAGTCCAACTGAAGTGAAGAGACTATTAACTAAAGACAAAATCAAACAGCAGCATTACTACAACACAAAAGCTGGGAAAGATTTACCAGTACTTGTTCCTGGTGATCCCGTAAGAATGTTACCCTTTCCAGGATCCAAGATTTGGTTACCAGCAAAGGTTGTTGATCACCACAATTCTCCACGATCTTATATTGTCGAATACAACGGAAAAAAATACAGACGTAACAGAAAGCATCTTCATCTGTCAACATACAGAGCCAGGGAACAAGATCTTCGCTTGTCGACTGTCTGTAATGATTTGGTACAGAGCAAACCAAAACAAATGCCAAACTCGAATATTGTTGGTCCACCTAAACAAGCCGAAGTGTCGACCAAAGATCAGTCAGAAAAGAGACCCATAAATAAACCTTTGGAAAGTGTCGTCGAAAAGTGTATCCTTTCCAAAACTCCAAACATCTTGATTAAACACAAAGTGCAAAGTGATTCAGTGCGACCATCAGTTGTAACTCGTTCTGGTCGTATCAGCAAACCACCAGTTCGCATGGATGTGTAATTAGTTTTAAACTAATAAGAGATTCTAAAAGATTTGTGTTCAAGTTCTCCAGTGTGATTTTCATGTGCAAATTGTCTTGTTATAATTAACAAAGTTTTGTGTTCATTTTCAGAGATGACTTTATGCTGATTAACATTTTGTTATCTGTGACAATAATTCTTTTTCTAGAAATGTATACGTTATAACAGCAACATTTTTGTTTTATTTAGTGCAACTTTGGAACTGAACAAAGGACAAAAACATTTATTGTTCACATAGCTTTTATTTACAAATATTATTGAAACTGGTTCAATTATCTTAAAAGAAAAAAAAAGGAGATGTAACGACAATGACCAATGTAACTGTGGTCTGAGACTGACGGTTTACGGAGCATTGTAATAAAAGTACATGAACCTGCAACACGTGTTTGTTACAACTACTACCTACTACTACCTGCTACTGCTACTGCTTCTTCTACTACTACTACTACTGCTACTACTACTACTACTACTATATTACTACTACTACCTACTAACTACTTCCACTTCTGCCGGTGTTCAGTGCGATAAATTTAGCTGCATATTTATTATAAGCACACTTTTGTAAGCCTAGCTAGTTCAATGCAACCGAAACCCCGTGCATCGCCGTGTTATTGCTATGAATAGATCGTGCAGTGCATCAAACAAATCTAGCTACGTTAACATATACAACAGCGTGTTAAGCCGCGATCACATTTATCCGTTTTTTACTCTCCGCTCCCGCTCCCGCACCCGTTATCCGTCGTCCGTTGTCCGTTGCTTACGAACACACCTGTCTGTAATTTTAACAAAAATGCATGTCTACAGTTGCTGCACGAGAATACTTGATATTGTAAATGTATTCAGTGGCATACCTGTATCACTTATTTTTCGTGGGAATGGGTGGTATTTGACCTTTAACAAAATATGAAAGTACTATGGGTTGGGGTATGTTTGAACCCCACCTTACCACAACCCCCCTATAAAAATTAATTATGAAAATATTTACATTGGTGGAATAATGAAATAACTTACACACACAAACACAGACATATATACAGACACACAGACAGACAGATATTTATGTAATTAGAGCTGTATCTAAGAAGAATTGAATCGCGAGGTCAGGAAATACCCTAAATATGACGTCACATTGTGGGAATCCTATCCGCATCCATTGTCCGCTTCAGTCAAAATCGGTCCAGGAACGATTTGTGCGGACGAGTGTAAGTGTGCGGAAGCGGAGACAGGTAGGTCTGTTTGCACGCATTGATTTCAATACAATCGAATTTGACTGACGACGGATAACGGGTGCGGGAGCGGAAGCGGAAGGAAAAAACGGATAAATGTGATCGCGGCCTTAGGCCCGCTCTCTGTGCATAAACTAGTACCATCGCAGGCCCGTACGCAGGGGGGTGGGTGCGACGGGTGTGTACGCACCCCCCCCCCCCCCAAATTACTAAAGGTCCACTTTTCTCTATTAAATTTAAATAATGTTACGTAATCGTTGTGCGTACGGGCCTGCATTGTCACCTAACCATTTAGCTAATTAAATTTTGGTCCTGGGTTGAAAAACGTACCTGATAAAACAAGTGTGTATTTCTCTCCTCTTGAATATATGCGTCAATATAATAATGCTTACTTCCAATGACTAGTTGCAGCCGGGTCTCCCTCTCTGAAATCCATAAAATTAATGTGTGTTAAAACCGTTATTGTAACTGAGTTCAAGGTCTCTCAACCAGGTCAATACAACGTTTTGTTCCGCAGCGGAGTATTCAAAATATAATTGCAGAATGACAGAAGTATTCGATCTAACAACGGGGCGGCATATATAACATATCTCACCTGGCGCTAGGTATAAAAGAATATATTATAAAAGAAGAAAACGGACTGGTCAGAGGGGAGTGTAAGGCCGTCACACCGAGTGAACCTTTTGTCTCACTAACCACTGACCATTACAGCTGAGACCAGGTAGTCGATGTGTGCCAAGGACATGGAAACGTTTTAAAATGATAATAACAAGAAAACGTTTTTAAAATGATAATGACAAGGGAGAGACAAAAAGAGGGAGGGAAACAGGGAGTGGGAGAGAGAAAGGGAGAGGGAGACGGGGAGAGAGATAGAGGGAGAGAATAGAGAGAGAGAGAGAGAGAGAGAGAGAGAAAGTTAGAGGGAGGGAGAGAAAGAGGGGAGAGATGGAGAGAGAGAGGAAAGGAGAGAGAGGGGGAGGGAGAGACGGAGAGAGAGATAAAGGGAGAGGGAGGCGGGGGGGGAGAGACAGAGAGAGACAGTGTGAGAGAGAGAGAAAGAGAAGGATAGATAGAGACAAAAAGAGGGAGGGAGGGAGACGGAGAGAAAGAAAGGGAGACGGGGGGTGAGAGAGAGAAAGAGAGGGGAGGGAGAGAAAGAGGGAGAGAGAGAAAGGGAGACGGGGGAACGGGAAAGAGAGAGAGAGAGAGAGAGAGAGAGAGAGAGAGAGAGGAGAGAGAGAGAGAGAGATGAATCAGACCGCTGTCACATAAGCTACTTCTACCGAAGCACGGAATATTTTACACGAAGACAGTACATACCACAGCCTTTGGTTTGCCCGTCTTGCGTTCCATGGCATACGAGGCAAACAACCACTAAAAATAAAGAAACTGATGTGCTCCACCCCCGCCGCGACCACCATACCAATTTCAACAAAAAGTTAAAGTTTGTTTTGTTTAACTACACAACTAGAGCACATTGATATATTAATCATTGGCTATTCGATGTCAAACATTTTGTAATTTTGGACATACAGTTTTAAAGAGGAAAGCCGCTATATTTTTTCATTAGTAGCAAGGGATCGTTTATATGCACCATCCCACAGACAGGATAGCACATACCACGGTCTTAATCAGTCGTTTTGTACTGGCTGGAACGAGAAATAGCCAAATAGGGCCACCGACGGGGATCGATCCCAGACCGACCGCACACCAGGCGGGCACTTTACCACTAAGCTACAAAATTCCCAGTCAGAATGTAATTAATTTCCATTTTCTATTTTGAAAAGAATACGTAACATCTGACAAACACCGTTCGCCCCATAATGTTTCGTAATACCTAACAGAGATCTATATTAATTTGAATAGATACAAGTACTATACATAATATTACTTTTTTAAATTCTAACTTAATAAGAAGTTTTTGAGGGGAAAATGAAAATTCCCAATTTTTTGTAAAAGTCAAATCCATGGATGTCAATAAAACCCAAATTCCAATCTTGAATTAAGTACTGTTTGCATTTTGATTGAACAACTTACTGATCCAACACCAATTTCCGGTTAAGTGTAGTAATCTAAAGGTTTTTACTTTATTTAATGACACCATTAGAGTACATTGATTTATTAATCATCGGCTACTGGATGTCAAACATTTGGTAATTTTGGCATATAGTCTGAGAGGAAAGCCGCTACATTTTTTCATTTTTCATTCTTTTATATGCACCATCTCACAGACAGGCATGGGCGGATCCAGGGGGGGGGGGGGGGGGGGGGGGGACCAGGGGGACGCGTCCCCCCCAAAAATTGTTCAAGTGCCCTCAAAATGTCCAAGTGCCCTTTTTGTTTGTAGAATTTTTTTTTTTTTAAGTAAACAATAATTATATTGTAGATAAATGAAATCAAGATTTTCGTGTACATGCGCAAGCTTGCAGATATGTGTCTGTGTTATTGAGTCTCAATGGGGCCCCATTGAGGTTCTAACGTGAGTGACGCCAATTTACTTCATTATTGCTAGAACTGTAGGAATTCATATTAATTGTAAATATCAAAACTTGTAGTAAGGTGCCCTTTTGACGAGTCAATGTGCCCTTCTTTTTTGGTCCCCCCCCCCCCCTAAAAATATTTCCTGGATCCACCCATGGACAGGCTAGCACATACCACGGCATTAATCAGTCGTGGTGCACTGGCTGGAAACAGAAATAGCCCAATGGGCCCACAGACGGGGATCGATTCTAGACTGACCACGTATCAAGCGAACGCTTTAGCAGTGGGCTACGTCCCGCCCCCTACCGACAAAGAGGCAAGGGCTCTTTTACACGAAGACAGCACATACCACAACCTTTGGTTTACACGAAGACAGCACATACCACAACCTTTGGTTTACACGAAGACAGCACATACCACCTTTGGTTTACAGGAAGACAGCACATGCCACAACCTTTGGTTTACACGAAGACAGCACATGCCACAGCCTTTGGTTTACAGGAAGACAGCACATGCCACAACCTTTGGTTTACACGAAGACAGCACATGCCACAACCTTTGGTTTACACGAAGACAGCACATGCCACAACCTTTGGTTTACACGAATACAGCACATGCCACAACCTTTGGTTTACACGAAGACAGCACATGCCACAACCTTTGGTTTACACGAAGACAGCACATGCCACAACCTTTGGTTTACACGAATACAGCACATGCCACAACCTTTGGTTTACACGAAGACAGCACATGCCACAACCTTTGGTTTACACGAAGACAGCACATGCCACAACCTTTGGTTTACACGAAGACAGCACATACCACAACCTTTGGTTTACTAGTCCTGCGATCCATGGCATATGAGGCAAGCTACCAAGTGCAATGTATAAAGAAACCGATGACGATCCCGTCAGTAGGTCCATTGGGCTATTTGTCGTACCACAACTGGCATATCATAGGCCATTAATTAATCAATGTGCTCTAGTGCTGTTAATACACAAAACAAACTTTAACTCTTTTATCTTTTTACGTCTAACCTTTGGCCGAATCGTTATCAGATTAAAACAAGACAAGCGGAGCAATCGTTTTAATATAAAGCCGGGAATACACAATGCAACTAACACGTTGAAACGTGTTCCCTTGTCGATGCCTATGGATAAGTGACAGTGAAATGAATACGTATTAATGTCATCGCCGCACATTTTAATCTACGGCTATCTGGTGTCTAACACACGGCTATTTCGATGTTTTGTTGAGAAGCCGCAGCACAAGCTACTCCTATCAAAAAGCGTAAAAAGGACAGAACATACCACGGCCTTTGAAACCCATTTGAGTCCATCTGTAGTACAGAGCTCGCTGATGTGCGATGAGTCATACAATCGATCGCCATTGATAGACTCTGGTACCCCCGCCCCTACTCCCCAGTCTTCGTAGCCTATGCTCCATGACTGGTATATCAAAGGCCGTGGTATGCACTGTGCTGTACCCTTAGTTAAAGTGCGTAAAAAAAAGAGTAAAGTTTGTTTTATTTAACGACGCCACTAGAGCACATTGATTTTTTTTATCTTATCATCAAACATATGGTCATTCTGACACTGTTTTTAAGAGGAAACCCGCTGTCGCTACATATGCTTTTTACTCGTTTATTTTTTTACCACAGGCAGCCAAGGGATCTTTTACTATGGATTGC